>NC_053026.1:649195664-649232976 GCF_003073215.2 Triticum urartu | reverse complement strand
CGTCCCCCACCACGACCCCCCGCTGCCCGTTCCCTACGTTCCCCGTGAGCCCCCTCCTTCTCCTCTTCCTCGCGCCCCGCCACGCACCGGCGCGCGCCTGATTGTCGTGCTCTTCGCGCCCGCCCCGCTCACCATCCCTGCCGCTCGCGCGCTGCCTCGCGACCCTCTGTGCTCGCCCCAACGCGCCCCCACGCACGTCCGCACGCATCGCGAGCCACTGCTCACTCGCGCTCACCGCGCCGCCATGCGCTCGTTGTCGCCGCGACCGGCGCGCCCGCTCCCCCGTACCTCCGCTCGCGCTGCTGCTTGTTGCCTGGAGCCGTCGAACCTGCCTCCGGCCTCCCCCCTGCAGCCCAGTCTCGCCCCGCTCGGCGCCTCCACTCGAGACCGCCTGCGGCCACCGCATCAACCTGCGCCTGCCTCTGACGTGCGCCTCCCGCTCGTCCCTGCAGCCGTTGCCCCGCCGTTGCCTCGCCATGCCG
The DNA here is from genome assembly GCF_003073215.2 of Triticum urartu. Lineage (NCBI taxonomy): Eukaryota > Viridiplantae > Streptophyta > Magnoliopsida > Poales > Poaceae > Triticum > Triticum urartu. The sequence continues at coordinate 649,232,494 of NC_053026.1, read as the reverse complement.
CCCGCATCCGCGGTTGGCCGCGCCCCGGCTCGCCCGAGCGCCCACGCCCCACCGCACGCCCCTACTCCCCTCGCCCGGCCTCAGTCGCCGCTGCCGGCCAGTCGCCCCGCTCGTTGTTGCGCTTGCCGCAGTCGCCGGCGTCCCGGCGCCATTCACTGGCGCCCAAACAGGCGGATGCCCGCAGCGCCCGAACCGCTCGGGCTGTGCCCCACACCCCGCACCCGTTAACCCTGTTGGCCCGCTGGCCCTATGACAAGTGGGGCCTCAAGCCCCCAGAACGTTTATAAAAAAATTATTTAAAATAATAATATATATATATAAAATAATTAATATAATTAATTACAGAAATAATTAACTTAATTAATTTTGATTAATTAAACTAAACAAATAATTAATATAATTACACATTAGTTACCTAATTAACCTGATCTGTTAATTAGTTAATTAAGTAGTCAATGACAGTGGGGCCCACCCCCTAATTAATACTAATTAGGTTAATTAAATTGTTTAATTAAAATGTGTCACTGACTAGTGGGACCCACTGGTCAGGTTGACCAGTCAACCCCTGTTGACTGCTGACGTCAGCATGACATCATGCTGATGTCATAAATCCATTTTCGAAATTAAATTAAATAATTAATTAAATTCCAGAAATTAATAAAATCTTTAGAAAATCATATCTTTTAATCCATAACTCGGATTAAAATATTTTCAACATGAAAGTTGCTCAGAACGACGAGACAAATCCGGATACGCAACCCATTCGTCCGCCACGCATCCCTAGCATAGCAAACACGCAACTTTCCCCCTCCGGCTCATTTGTCCGAAAACGCGAAACACTGGGAATACTTTCCCGGAAGTTTCCCCCCTTCACCGGTACCACCTCGTACCGCGTTAGAGCACACCTAGCATCACGCTTTGTCATGTCATGCATCGTCATGCATTTGTTTGCATTATATTTATTGTTTCTTCCCCCTCTTCTCTCGCTAGACACCGAGACCGACGCCGCTGCTACCCAGTACGACTACGGTGTTGACGACCCCTCTCTCTTGCCAGAGCAACCAGGCAAGCCCCCCCTCTTGATCACCAGATATCGCCTACTCTCCTCTATACTGCTTGCCTTAGAGAAGTGTAGCATGTTACTGCTTTCCGTTAATCCTATCCTGATGCATAGCCTGTCCTTGCTACTACTGTTGTTACCTTTACCTGCAATCCAAATGCTTAGTATAGGATGCTAGTTTATCATCAGTGGCCCTTCATTCTTGTCTGTCTGCCATGCTATACTATCGGGCCGTGATCACTCGGGAGGTGATCACGGGTATATACTATATACTTTATACATGGTACATGTGGTGACCAAAGACGGGTCGGCTCGTAGGAGTACCCGCGAGTGGATCTTTATGGCAGAGCGACAGGGCAGGTTGAGACCACCTAGGAGAGAGGTGGGCCTGGCCCTGTTCGGCGTTCGCGGATACTTAACACGCTTAACGAGATCTTGGTATTTGATCTGAGTCTGGCTACTAGCCTATACGCACTAACCATCTACGCGGGGACAGTTATGGGCACTCGACGTCGTGGCATCAGCCGAAGCCTTCGTGACGTCAGCGACTGAGCGGCGCGCGCCGGATTGGAACGTAAGCCTGCTCTTGTATTAAGGGGGCTAGTTCTGCTTCCGGCCGCCCTCGCTGTTGGAGAGCGTTGCAGAAACCAAAAAATTTCCTACGTTTTCACCAAGATCCATCTATGAGTTCATCTAGCAACGAGTGATCGGATGCATCTACATACCTTTGTAGATCGCGAGCGGAAGCGTTCAAAGAACAGGGATGAGGGAGTCGTACCCGTCGTGATCCAAATCACCGGAGATCCTAGCGCCGAACGGACGGCACCTCCGCGTTCAACACACGTACGGTCAGCGTGACGTCTCCTCCTTGATCCAGCAAGGGGGAAGGAGAGGTTGATGAAGATCCAGCAACACGACGGCGTGGTGGTGGATGCAGCAGTCACCGCAGCAGGGCTTCGCCGTTCTTCTGCGAGAGGGAGAGGTGTAGCAGGGGAGAGGGAGGTGCCAAGACTTCAGGGTGCGGCTGCCCTCCCCCCCTTTATATAGGCCCCCTAGGGGGGTGCGCCGGCCCTAGGAGATGGGATCTCCTAGGGGGGGCGGCGGCCAAGGGGGAGGAGTGCCCCCCAAGGCAAGTGGAGGCGCCCCCTCCCCTAGGGTTCCCAACCCTAGGCGCATGGGGGGCCCAAGCCGGGGGCGCACCAGCTCACTATGGGCTGGTTCCCTCCCCACTTCATCCCATGGGGTCCTCCGGGATGGGTGGCCCCACCCGGTGGACCCCCGGGACCCTTCCGGTGGTCCCGGTACAATACCGTTGACCCCCGAAACTCTCCCGATGGCCGAAACTGCACTTCCTATATATAATTCTTCACCTTCGGACCATTCCGAAACTCTTCGTGACGTCCGGGATCTCATCCGGGACTCCGAACAACTTTCGGATTACTGCATACTCATATCCATACAACCCTAGCGTCACCGAACCTTCAGTGTGTAGACCCTACGGGTTCGGGAGACATGTAGACATGACCGAGACGACTCTCCGGTCAATAACCAACAGCGGGATCTGGATACCCATGTTGGCTCCCACATGCTCCTTGATGATCTCATCAGATGAACCACGATGTCGAGGATTCTAGCAACCCCGTATACAATTCCCTTTGTCAATCGGTACGTTACTTGCCCGAGATTCGATCGTCGGTATCCCAATACCTCGTTCAATCTCGTTATCGGCAAGTCACTTCACTCGTACCGTAATGCATGATCCCGTGACCAGACACTTGGTCACTTTGAGCTCATTATGATGATGCATTACCGAGTGGGCCCAGAGATACCTCTCCGTCATACGGAGTGACAAATCCCAGTCTTGATCCGTGTCAACCCAACAGACACTTTCGGAGATACCCGTAGTATACCTTTATAGTCACCCAGTTACGTTGTGACGTTTGGTACACCCAAAGCACTCCTACGGTATCCGGGAGTTACACGATCTCATGGTCTAAGGAAAAGATACTTGACATTGGAAAAACTCTAGCAAACGAACTATACGATCTTGTGCTATGTTTAGGATTGGGTCTTGTCCATCACATCATTCTCCTAATGATGTGATCTCGTTATCAATGACATCCAATGTCCATAATCAGGAAACCATGACTATCTGTTAATCAACGAGCTAGTCAACTAGAGGCTTACTAGGGACATGTTGGTGTCTATGTATTCACACATGTATTACGATTTCCGGATAACACAATTATAGCCATGAACAATAGACAATTATCATGAACAAAGAAATATAATAATAACCATTTTATTATTGTCTCTAGGGCATATTTCCAACACAAGTGAACCAATCAGAATGACTGAAGTGATGCTTAACCAAAATCCTATGTCTTCGAGCGAAGACAATAAGAGCAAATCTTATCCTGAGCTGGATAAGTCAACTTTGCTTGTAGTCCAAGTAAAGTTGCCGTGTGTGTTTGAAATATGACCGTTGGAACACGTGTCAGTTCCTTAATGACCCAAGGTCATTTCGGACAAATTAGGTCGGGTTGCCTAGTGGCTATAAATAGCCCACCCTTACGAGGACAAAGCCCTAAACACCCAACTTTTTTTGTTTGAGAGCAACCCACCTCGAAGCTTTGAGAGAGAAATCCTTGCGAGGACAAACCCCTAAACACCCAGAGCCAAAGAGTGTTAGGCATCACTAAAGTCTTCATGTCTGTGTGATCTGAAGACTTGTTACACTTGAGGACTGTGAATCCTCCAGCCGGTTAGGCGTTGCGTTCTGAGCATCCAAGAGTCATTGTGGATCGCCGGTGAACGAAGTCTGTGAAGGTTTGGAAGTCTACCTTGAAGTCTTACCAGAGTGATTGGGCGAGGACTGGGTGTCCTTAGCTCAAGGGGAATAAGGTGAAGACGCGGTCTTCTGAGTTAAATCTCAGCCTCCCTAACCAGACGTATAGTTGTCACAGCAACTGGAACTGGTCCAACAAATCATTGTCTTCTACAAGTCACTGGTTCTATCCTCTCCCTCTCCTTACTTACAGTTTGTCTTCGTGAAGTCATTGCCTGCTTGCATTACCTGTTTGACTTCACTGTGTGAACAATGTCACTTTTTGGCTTCATACTATCTTCCGTCCGGATCTTTACTACCTAGTTGCTATTAGTCTTTGTGCTTTCACTTCATTGAATACTTGACTATGGCTTGCCTAGTGTAGTCTACCTTCCGCTGCATATCATAGGTTCATTTCTATCGTTTGTCTTCGAAACTCCCATGTTTTGAATACTTTCATAAAAATCGCCTATTCACCCCCTCTAGTCGATAACTAGCACTTTCAATTGGTATCAGAGCAAGGTACTCCCTTGTTCTATGTGATTCGGTTTAACCACCTGGAGTTTTAGCTATGTCGACTGCAGGGATAATTAAAGTCTCCGATGCGTGCCCCGTCTTCGATGGAACTGAATATCCCTACTGGAAGAATAGGATGCGCATGCATCTTGAAGCCATTGATGTTGACCTCTGGTATGTCGTCAAGAATGGCGTTCCCAAGCTGGAGAAGGTGTCACCGCTGTTGATGTCAAGAAGTTCATTCAACTGGATTCCACTGCCAAGAACATCATCTGTGGTCATCTGACCAAAGGACAGTATGGCCGTGTGAGTGCTCTGGAAACATCCAAGCTAGTCTGGGACTGTCTCTCCAAGGTCAATGAAGGCGTCTCAACCTAGAGAGATCAAAGGATCAGTGTCCTTCGCAACCTCTTCAATCACTTCAAGAGAAACGACAATGTGAATGTTCACCTCACGTTTGATCGCCTCACTGACACCACAAATGAGCTTCAAGCTCTCGGTGCTACTGAGATCACCAAGCATGAAATCGTCAAGACACTCCTGAGATCACTTGACAGCTCGTTTGACACCCTAGCCCTGATGATTCAAGAACGTCCTGACTTCAAGGCACTCGATCCGTCTGACATACTTGAAAGGCTCAACACACATGAGTTTCAGCTTTCTGAGACAAGAGACACCTATGGTCCCAACTATGGCCGAACTCGCGCGTTGAAGGCAACAGCTGTTTCCTCATCTGGAGAAGAATCTAACTGCAGTTCTGATGATCCTGAAGACATTGGAAAGGAGCTTGCTTTGCTTGTGAAGAAGTTCCAGAAATTCACCAAGAAGAAAGACTTCAGAAAGTCTTCACGATCCAGCTCAAGGAATGATGAAGCTTCTGCTCATGACTACAAGAAGAGAACATGCCACAAGTGCAAGAAACCTGGTCACTACATCTCTGAGTGTCCGTAGTGGGACAATGAGAACAAGAAGAAGAAGAGAGCAAGGAATATGATTCTGACGACAAGAAGAAGAAGAAATACTCAAAGTCTTCTTCCAAGTCTTCCTCAAGGTCTTCATCACACAAGAAGAGCTCATCTGGCAAGGCTCATGCGTTTGTTGGCAAGGAAATGGATTCAGAGGAGGAGTCTGCTTCTGAGGAGGCAGAGGTGGAGTCCTGATAACCCACAAGTATAGGGGATCGCAACAGCTTTCGAGGGTAGAGTATTCAACCCAAATTTATTGATTCGACACAAGGGGAGCCAAAGAATATTATCAAGTATTAGCAGCTGAGTTGTCAATTCAACCACACCTGGAAACTTAGTATCTGCAGCAAAGTGTTTAGTAGCAAAGTAATATGATAGTGATGGTAACGGTAACAAAAAAGTAACGAAAGCAAATTAATGTTTCTGGTATTTTGTTGTGATTGTAACAATAGCAACAGGAAAGTAAATAAGCGTAAACCAATATATGGAAAGCTCGTAGGCATCAGATCAATGATGGATAATTATGCCGGATGTGGTTTCATCATGTAACAGTCATAACATAGGGTGACACAGAACTAGCTCCAATTCATCAATATCATGTAGGCATGTATTCCGAATATAGTCATACGTGCTTATGGAAAAGAACTTACATGACATCTTTTGTCCTACCCTCCCGTGGCAGCGGGGTCCTAATGAAAACTAAGGTATATTAAGGCCTCCTTTTAATAGAGAACCGGAACAAAGCATTAGCACATAGTGAATACATGAACTCCTCAAACTACGGTCATCACCGGTAAGTATCCCGATTATTATCACTTCGGGGTTAACGGATCATAACACATAATAGGTGACTATAGACTTGCAAGATAGGATCAAGAACTCTCATATATTGATGAAAACATAATAGGTTCAGATCTGAAATCATGGCACTCGGGCCCTAGTGACAAGCATTAAGCATAGCAAAGTCATAGCAACATCAATCTCAGGACATAGTGGATACTAGGGATCAAACCCTAACAAAACTAACTCGATTACATGATAAATCTCATCCAACTCATCACCGTCCAACAAGCCTATGATGGAATTACTCACGCACGGCGGTGAGCATCATGAAATTGGTGATGGAGGATGGTTGATGATGACGACGGCGACGAATCCCCCTCTCCGGAGCCCCGAACGGACTCCAGATCAGCCCTCCCGAGAGGTTTTAGGGCCGGCGGCTCCTTATCATAAAACGCGATGAATTCTTCTCTCCTATTTTTTTCTCCCCGAAAGCAGATATATAGAGTTGGAGTTGGAGTCGGGAGGTCTCCAGGGGGCCCACGGGGTAGGGGGGCGCGCCCCCACCCTCGTGGACAGGGTGTGGGCCCCTTGGTCTTCATCTTTGGCGAGGATTTTTTATTATTTATTGTAAGATATTCCGTGGAGTTTCAGGTCATTCCGAGAACTTTTGTTTTCTGCACATAAAACAACATCATGGCAGTTCTGCTGAAAACAGCGTCAGTCCGGGTTAGTTCCATTCAAATTATACAAGTTAGAGTCCAAAACAAGGGCAAAAGTGTTTGGAAAAGTATATACGACGAAGACGTATCAACTCCCCCGAGCGTAAACCCTTGCTTGTCCTCAAGCAATTCAGTTGACAAACTGACAGAAATAAAGAAAAACTTTTACAAACTCTGTTTGCTCTTGTTGTTGTAAATATGTCAAGCTAGCATTCAAGTTTTCAGCAAAGATTATAACTAACCATATTTGCAATAATTCTCAGGTCTCATGATTACCCATATCAATAGCATAATCAACTAGCAAGCCATAATAATAAATCTCCGATGACAACACTTTCTCAAAACAATCATAATATGATATAACAAGATGGTATCTTGCTAGCCCTTTCTGAGACCACAAAACATAAATGCAGAGCACCTTTAAAGATCAAGGACTGACTAGACATTGTAATTCATGGTAAAAGAGATCCAATCATAGTCACACCCGATATAAGTTAACAGTGATGAATGCAAATGACAGCTGCGCTCTCCAGCTAGTGCTTTTAATAAGAGGGTGATGACTCAACATAAAAGTAAATAGATAGGCCCTTCGCAGAGGGAAGCAGGGATTTCTAGAGGTGCCAGAGCTCGGTTTTGAAATAGAGATAATTTATATTTTGAGCGGTATACTTTTATTGTCAACATAACAACCAAGAGATGGCGATATCTTCCATGCTACACACATTATAGGCGGTTCCCAAACAGAATGGTAAAGTTTATACTCCCCCTCCACCAACAAACATCAATCCATGGCTTGCTCGAAACAACGAGTGCCTCCAACTAACAACAGTCCCAGGGGGAGTTTCGTTTTGCAATTATTTTGATTTAGTTTGCATAAAGCATGAGACTGGGCATCCCGGTGACCAGCCATTTTCTCGTGAGTGAGGAGCGGAGTCCACTCCTCTTGAGAATAACCCGCCTAGCGTGGAAGATACAGACAGCCCTAGTTGATACATGAGCTATTCGAGCATACAAAACAGGATGAGTATTTAAAGGTTTAGAATTTGGCACATACAAATTTACTTGGAACGGCAGGTAGATACCGCATATAGGGAGGTATAGTGGACTCATCTGGAATAACTTTGGGGTTTAAGGGATTGGATGCACAAGCAGTATTCCTGCTTAGTACAGGTGAAGGCTAGCAAAAGACTGGGAAGCGACCAACTAGAGAGCGACAACAGCCATGTACATGCATTAAAATTAATAAACATTGGATGCAAGCATGAGTAGGATATAATCCACCATGAACATAAATATCGTGAAGGCTATGTTGATTTGTTTCAACTACATGCGTGAACATGTGCCAAGTCAAGTCACTTAAATCATTCAAAGGAGGATACCACCCCATCATACCACATCATAACCATCTCAATAGCATGTTGGCACGCAAGGTAAACCATTATAACTCATAGCTAATCAAGTATGGCACAAGCAACTATGATCTCTAATTGTCATTGCAAACATGTTTATTCATAACAAGCTGAATCAAGAACGATGAACTCATCATATTTACAAAAACAAAAGAGGTCGAGTTCATAATGGCTTTTCTCATCTCCGTCAGTCCATCATATATCATCATAATTGCCTTTCACTTGCACGACCGAATGATGTGAATAATAATAAGAGTGCACGTGCATTGGACTAAGCTGGAATCTGCGAGCATTCAATAAACAGGAGAAGACAAAGCAATATGGGCTCTTGGTTAAATCAACAATAAAGCATATAAGAGCCACTTCAACAATTTAATCATGGTCTTCTCCTACTGACCCCCAAAGAAAAGAAAAGAAATAAAACTATTTACACGGGAAAGCTCCCAACAAGCAAAAGAAGAGCGGGAAATATTTTTGGGTTTTCTTTTTAATTATTACTACAGCAAGAAAAGTAAACTACTACTAATTTTTTTGGTTTTTTTAAGGTTTATCAAACACACAAGAAGAAAGCATAAAAGGAAATAAACAATGAAAAAGTATGAACACCGACATCTAGCAATGCGTGTGTGTGAACATAAATGTAATGTCGGTGAGAAATACGTACTCCCCCAAGCTTAGGCTTTTGGCCTAAGTTGGTCTATGGCCACGGCTGGCCTGACTGATATTCATAATAATAGTTGTTGGGGTCGTACTGTGATGAAGAAGACTTTGACTGCCATTGGCTGACAGCCATCTCCGGATCCCAAGAATAAACAGACTATCGTGGAGGCTCCTCTTGTGGTTCCGGTTTCGGGGCTGGTGTAGGGTTCCGGTAGGCGTGAATAGCCGCCAACGGAACAAGGTACGTGCCTACAGTCAAATCAAATAAAGAAGGAGCAGGCAAGGTAATAGTCTCAAGATGATGTTTATTAAAGAACAATTGATATTTAAGCTCTCCTTCCCTATTCTTAACAATAAAATCATGTGCTACCATACTTTTATAACCTAAATAAATACGAGGCAACACCTTTTCTTCCTTCTCATAATGCCTAATAGGTATGTTAAAATGTGCAGCGAGGTGTGAAGCATAAATGCCTCCAAAGATGGGACCCTTAGTACGGTTCATACTAACCGTCTAGCAATAATGCCGCCCATACTAAAAGAGTTATCACCGTATAAGCCGTGGTGCAAAATAATAATGTCAGGGATACCCAGGTTTCCACAGTTCCCGCGACCAATTAAGCAACAACTAGCAAATAATGCAAAGTAGCGTAAAACAGGAAAATGTATGCTAGTGATTCGTGCATCGGAACCCTTCCTTGTTTCCCCTACAATGATAGTGTCAATTAATCCCTCCACATCATCACGATGCGGTTCTTCTGTCTTGCCCCCAAAAGGGACTAAACAAATCCGACAGAAATCATAAAGTGACTTCTCCTTATGCTCATCATATAAATGAAATTCCACCGTAGGTGGTGAGTTCTTAGAATGAAAATGAAAGTTTTGCACAAAGGTATTTGTGAGCAAGAGATACTGATCGCATTGGTCGTGGAGGAAAGCGGTAAGGCCTGCAGTCTGAGCCAACTCATGAAAATCTTCATAAATCCTGACTGCTCTTAAGAAATCCTCGGAAGGCCATTCACACGCCCGAACCTCCGCGGTGCGAGGAAAATTATACTTAGGCTTCGGTGCCTTCTCCTTCGAGCTTTGGCTCGATGAGCCCCTCAAAATTCTCCTCATCATTTTCTGAAAAATTCTGAAATTTTTAGTAACTTCAAAATAAAAGTAAACCAAACTCAATAATATTGATAGCAACCACTCCTACAAGTGCCTAGAGCCTATATCATGCATCAAAACTACTTTTGACCATATAAATTTGACATGCAAGCTCAAGAACAAGGTCACCTAAGCAGCAAAAATTTGTAATGAATAAAACACTAGAACAAAAACTAATTGGACCAATGGAGGAGCCACATACCAAGGAACAATCTCCCCAAGCAGTTTTGTGAGAGGTGCTTTGAGCAAGGAGATCGAAAATGGCAGCAAAGAGGGCTGGAACTCGTGCTTGAGTTGGTTTTTCGTGTTTGTGGGAGGAAGAAGAAGAGGATGGGTGCAGGAAGAAGTGGAGGAGGGTCACCGTGGGCCCACGAGGCAGGGGCGCGCCCAGGGGGGCAGGGCGCGCCCTCCACCCTCGTGACCAGGTGGCAGCTCCCCCCGCGGTAATTTTTGCACCATAAATCCTCAAATATTCCCGAAAAAATCATATTAAATTGGCATGTCATTCTGAGGACTTTTATTTTCGAGACATTTTTATATTGCATGGATAAATTAGGAAACGGAGAGAAAAATACTATTTTTACATTATTTCAACTAAATAACAGAAAGTATAGAGAGGGTACAGAAGGTTGTGCTTCTAGTTTCATTCATCTCATGCTCGTCAAAAGGAATCCACTAACAAGGTTGATCAAGTCTTGTTAACAAACTCATTCCGATTAACATGAAACCGCAGAAATTTCGAATAGCACTAGGTTACCTCAACGGGGATATGCACATCCCCAATAATAAGTATATCATATTTCTTCTTGACAGTAGGAAGAGGAAATTCAAAACCTCCAAATATAATCGATGGAATTTTTCCGATAGAATTCATACTATGAACTTGAGGTTGTTTCCTCGGAAAGTTTACCGTATGCTCATTACCATTAACATGAAAAGTGACATTGCCTTTGTTGCAATCAATAATAGCCCCTGCAGTATTAAGAAAAGGTCTTCCAAGAATAATAGACATACTATCGTCCTCGGGAATATCAAGAATAACAAAGTCCGTTAAAATAGTAACGTTTGCAACCACAACAGGCACATCCTCACAAATACCGACAGGTATAGAAGTTGATTTATCAGCCATTTGCAAAGATATTTTAGTAGGTGTCAACTTATTCAAGTCAAGTCTACGATATAAAGAGAGAGGCATAACACTAACACCGGCTCCAAGATGACATAAAGCAGTTTTAACATAGTTTGTTTTAATGGAGCATGGTATAGTAGGTACTCCTGGATCTCCAAGTTTCTTTGGTATTACACCCTTAAAAGTATAATTAGCAAGCATGGTGGAAATTTCAGCTTCTGGTATCTTTCTTTTATTTGTAACAATATTTTTCATGTACTTAGCATAAGGATTCATTTTGAGCATATCAGTCAATCGCATACGCAAAAAGATAGGTCTAATCATTTCAGCAAAGCGCTCAAAATCCTCATCATCCTTTTTCTTGGATGGTTTGGGAGGAAAAGGCATGGGTTTCTGAACACAAGGCTCTCTTTCTTTACCATGTTTCCTAGCAACAAAGTATTTCTTATCATAACATTGATTCTTTGATTGTGGGTTATCAAGATCAACAGCAGGTTCAATTTCTACATCATTATCATTACTAGGTTGAGCATCATTATGAACATCATCATTAACATTTTCATTAGGTTCATGTTCATTGCCAGATTGTGTTTCGGCATCAGACATAGATATACCATTTGGATTATCAGGTGGTTCAGCAATAGGTTCACTAGAAGTTTGCACAGTTCTATCATTTTTTCTTTTCTTCCTTTTAGAAGAACTAGGTGCATCAATATTATTTCTCTGAGAATCTTGCTCAATTCTCTTAGGGTGGCCTTCAGGATACAAAGGTTCCTGAGTCATTCTACCAATTCTAGTAGCCACTTTAACAGCATAATTATTTTTCTTACTATTCATCTCATTGAGCAATTCCTTTTGAGCTTTAAGTACTTGTTCTACTTGAGTGGTAACCATAGAAGCATGTTTGCTAACAAGTTTAAGTTCACCTCTAATATTAGCCATATAATCACCCAAATATTTAATCATATCAACATTTTGTTTTAATTGTCTACCAAAATAAGCATTGAAGTCTTCTTGCTTAAACATAAAATTATCAAACTCATCCAAGCATTGACTAGCAATTTTAGCAGGAAGGATTTCAGCTTTATCATATCTATAGAGAGAATTTACCTTTACTACCTGTGTCGGGTTATCGAGGTCTGGAGGTTCTTCAATAAATAAAGGATTAAGATCATATGTTTCTTCAATAGGCGGTAAATTAAGACCATGTATTTCTTCAATAGGAGGTAAATTCCTAACATCTTCAGCTTTAATACTTTTTTCTTTCATAGATTTCTTTTCCTCTTGCATATCTTCGGGACTGAGAAATAGAACACCTCTCTTCTTTGGAGTTGGTTTAGGACTAGGATCATTAATTGGAGCAGGAGCTGGCTCAGGAGGTGCCCAATTATTTTCATTTGTCAACATATTATTCAATAAGATTTCAGCTTCATCCGGTGTTCTTTCCCTGAAAAGAGAACCAGCACAACTATCCAGGTAATCTCTGGAAGCATCGGTCAGTCCATTATAAAAGAGTATCAAGTATTTCATTTTTCTTAAGAGGATGATCAGGCAAAGCATTAAGTAACTTGAGAAGCCTCCCCCAAGCTTGTGGGAGACTCTCTTCTTTAATTTGCACAAAGTTGTATATTTACTTTAAAGCAGCTTGTTTCTTATGAGCAGGGAAATATTTAGCAGAGAAGTAGTAAATCATATCCTGGGGACTACGCACACAACCAGGATCAAGAGAATTAAACCATATCTTAGCATCACCGTTTAATGAGAACGGAAATATTTGAAGGATATAAAAGTAACGAGTTCTTTCATCTTTAGTGAACAGGGTGGCTATATCATTCAGTTTAGTAAGATGTGCCACAAGAGTTTTAGATTCATAGCCATGGAAAGGATCAGATTCAACCAAAGTAATTATATCAGGATCAACAGAGAATGCATAATCCTTATCGGTAACACAAATAGGTGAAGTAGCAAAAGTAGGGTCAGGTTTCATTCTAACATTTAGAGATTGCTTATTCCATTTAGCTAATAACCTTTTGAGTTCATATCTATCTTTGCAAGCTAAAATAGCTAAAGAAGCTTCTTGATCAAATAAATAACCCTCAGGAATAACAAGTGATTCTTCATCACCACTTTCATCATCATAATCAGATTCAATATTTTCAATCTCTCTAGCCCTAGCAAGTCATTCCTCGAGAAAATCACCAAGTGGAACAGTAGTATCAAGCATAGAAGTAGTTTCATCATAAGTATCATGTATAGAAGAAGTAGCATCATCAATAACATGCGACATATCAGAACGAATAGCAGAAGCAGGTTTAGGTGTTGCAAGCTTACTCATAACAGAAGGTGAATCAAGTGCAGAGCTAGATGGCAGTTCCTTACCTCCCCTCGTAGTTGAGGGATAAATTGTTGTCTTAGTGTTTTTCAAGTTCTTCATAGTGTCCAGCAGATATAAATCCCAAGTGACTCAAAGAATAGAGCTATGCTCCCCGGCAACGGCGCCAGAAATTAGTCTTGATAACCCTCAAGTATAGGGGATCGCAACAGCTTTCGAGGGTAGAGTATTCAACCCAAATTTATTGATTCGACACAAGGGGAGCCAAAGAATATTATCAAGTATTAGCAGTTGAGTTGTCAATTCAACCACACTTGGAAACTTAGTATCTGCAGCAAAGTGTTTAGTAGCAAAATAATATGATAGTGATGGTAACGGTAACAAAAGAGTAACGAAAGCAAAGTAATGTTTTTGGTATTTTGTAGTGATTGTAAAAATAGCAACGGGAAAGTAAATAAGCTTAAACCAATATATGGAAAGCTCGTAGGCATCGGATCAGTGATGGATAATTATGCCGAATGTGGTTTCATCATGTAATAGCCATAACATAGGGTGACACAGAACTAGCTCCAATTCATCAATGTAATGTAGGCATGTATTCCGAATATAGTCATACGTGCTTATGGAAAAGAACTTGCATGACATCTTTTTTCCTACCCTCCCGTGGCAGCGGGGTCCTAATGGAAACTAAGGGATATTAAGGCCTCCTTTTAATAGAGAACCGGAACAAAGCATTAGCACATAGTGAATACATGAACTCCTCAAACTACGGTCATCACCGGTAAGTATCCCGATTATTGTCACTTCGGGGTTAACGGATCATAACACATAATAGGTGACTATAGACTTGCAAGATAGGATCAAGAACTCTCATATATTGATGAAAACATAATAGGTTCAGATTTGAAATCATGGCACTCGGGCCCTAGTGACAAGCATTAAGCATAGCAAAGTCATAGCAACATCAATCTCAGAACATAGTGGATACTAGGGATCAAACCCTAACAAAACTAACTCAATTACATGATAAATCTCATCCAACACATCACCGTCCAACAAGCCTACGATGGAATTACTCACGCACGGCGGTGAGCATCATGAAATTGGTGATGGAGGATGGTTGATGATGACGACGGCGACGAATCCCCCTCTCCAGAGCCCCGAACGGACTCCAGATCAGCCCTCCCGAGAGGTTTTAGGGCTTGGCGGCGGCTCCGTATCGTAAAACGCGATGAATTCTTCTCTCCTATTTTTCTCTCCCCGAAAGCAGATATATAGAGTTGGAGTTGGAGTCGGGAGGTCTCCAGGGGGCCCACGAGGTAGGGGGCGCGCCCTAGGGGGGGCACCCCCCCACCCTCGTGGACAGGGTGTGGGCCCCCTGGTCTTCATCTTTGGCGAGGATTTTTATTATTTATTGTAAGATATTCCGTGGAGTTTCAGGTCATTCCGAGAACTTTTGTTTTCTGCATATAAAACAACATCATGGCAGTTCTGCTGAAAACAGCGTCAGTCCGGGTTAGTTCCATTCAAATCATATAAGTTAGAGTCCAAAACAAGGGCAAAAGTGTTTGGAAAAGTAGATACGACAGAGACGTATCAATACCTCAAGCGAGAAGCCTTAATTTAGGAAAAGTATTAGTTATGTGGACTCCTCCTAAAATTATATGCCCCCTTTTCATCATCTTCATGTTCTGCCACATGATCCTACCCGACGACGTTGATGTGAGACAAGCCATAGGAAAAGAAGCACTCATGATGTGTTTGTTGGGTCACTCGTAATTGATATTAAATCACTAAAATGTGTTGTCCTCATTGCAACACATGGACAATTAGCTAGTTAAGGGTACATAGGGTCACCAAACGTAACCGGATTAATCGAATAGTAGGTCAAAATTAAGGATAGAAAGAAAGACACACACATTCTTTTATACGTACTATATAGTACAAATATTGGACCCCCATAATGTTCCAAATGTCAGATTCCTGGGCAGGCTAGAGTGAATGTTTTGTTCGCTACTTGGGGTTGAAGGGGGGGGCTATAGAGAATGAACGAATTCGTTCGGCATGAAACAACACCCCTCCCCTCCATAAGCATGCGCATACATGCCTTAAT
Source organism: Triticum urartu (assembly GCF_003073215.2). Lineage (NCBI taxonomy): Eukaryota > Viridiplantae > Streptophyta > Magnoliopsida > Poales > Poaceae > Triticum > Triticum urartu. The sequence goes on along the minus strand of NC_053026.1, from coordinate 649,216,826 downwards.
GCTCTCATACTAAAATATAAAAGTAAAAAGTAAACCCACTTTGGCCAGTTTGTACTATGACAAAAAAGCATAGTTTTGCCTGTGACTAGTAAAGCCTAGCATTTTCCCTACCCTAGCCGCCGCCACGCCAGGCGACTAGGGAGGCGATTTTCTTCCTCCGATCTCAGCCGACCAGGGCGTTGGCCCCCCTTCCTCCGGTTGCTCTGGCGGCAGGAGGGAGGGGGTGCCCCGTTCCTCCGCTCTGTAGTTAGGTTTTGGATTTGTAGGTCGTGGTGCGTCGTTGGGGTGGTGGGAGCGACACCCGGATGAATAAATCTGCCTCAGCTTCACTCCCACACCGGCGGTGCTCTTCATGGCGGCGTCTCGGAATTGATGGCATCGTGTGATTGCCGATCCTTCAGATTGGCTGTGTTAGGGTTCATGGATGGTGTCAGCGAGGCGGCGGCGGCGACTCCATCAAGTGTGTCTCTCCTTATGCTATGTCCCGGATGCTGTGGCGTTGTCTCCGACGTCATGGTGGAGCAGGAAGATTTTGTCATCCAGGAGTACGCACAGACGATTGTCTGCGCAAGTGACAGCTGGAAGATGGTGCATCCCTTGCTGGGTTTGTGGTTGGTGGCTGACAGTTTTGGTTTCCTCCATCGACGTCGTTGTCGTACGGGGGTGTCAGATCTAGAGTTCGATGGCGTGTCCGGGGACATGTTGCCCCGGTCTGATTCTCTCAACGGCAATGATTTTGCTTCTAGCAAACTACTTTCGAGGTCCGTAAAGCTGCTGATCAGCGATGGAGCCGCGTCGAGCTCTGGTGAAGAGGTGATCTGTTTTCTTTCCCTTTGGTGGCCACTTCGATGGTGTCAGAGGAGAGGAACATGCGCTGGTATTTTGCATAGGATTATCCTATCTTTTCAGTCTTGTAATGTCGGTGCTTATGTGCCTTGTAACCGGATCTTTATTTTATAAATGAGCCACGTATTACCATGCAAAAAAAAAAGCCTAGCATTTGCCATGTTGTACAAAAAGTTGCCATAGTCCAAAAATAAAGGGTAAAAAGAATGAGAACTAAAAAATCCCATGCAAACCAAAAATGTGATATTCTTTAAAAAAAATTGCCATGGTCAAAAAGATCTTTGGTTATGCAATGGCACAAAAAAGAAAAATATCATGGCAATTTGCATTGTACGTGGTGGCAAAAAATGTTGATTAGATTGTATGGTATTTTTACTATTGAATACACACACAAAATGTGTATTAAAATTTGCCATCATGTGGAACACAAAAGGTGCACCTCCACGCGCCCTGCGCTGCCCTTTTATTTCTTCGTCTTCTCTGCTCTCTCTCTCTCTCTCTCTCTCTCTCTCTCTCTGCTTGCTGGCGCTGGTGCAGGCCAGATATTTTTCTTTCGATGAGAGTATGCATCTCGGCCTCCTCGTCTCTATCTCTCCAGGAGGAGGACGACGGACGACCAAATCCCACACATCGCTTCCCCTCTTCTCCATCGACTTGAGCTTTTATCTGAGAAAATCGACGGAAGATATCCTGATTTCTACGTCCTTCCCCGGATTTCTGGCGCCGTGCGACGATAGTTCTTGCGGAGGAGAGAGCTCAAATCTTGTCGATCTCTTCGTCCAACCGCTCTTTCCGACCGCCGTCGATTTCGGTCCGTTTTTCTCATCAAGGGGGGAAAGGAGGTAGGAAGGAAAGGACTGAATCTTTGCTTCCATCCATTTCATCGGACACATAAATATACCCTGCTTCTTCTTGATCGGATGGGGGACTTGTCCACGATTCAACAGCCACCCGGCACTGTCGCCAAGGTAATCTAATCTATCCGCGCCTGAATGTTTTTCTGATTCACTGCAAGTACTAGGAGCATATCACTTCGACTTATGTTTGATTTCCTAGTCTCTGATAAATGAAATCCTTGATTAGCTCAGTATTCTCTTGCAATTAGCTCTTGCCAATCGACATGCAAGTTTAATTCGACTCGAAAAGTACAGACGAAGCCAGGCAAAAGTACAAGTCTAGTGACTTAATTTTGCATGGAAATGGAAATGACCTGTAAAGTGGAAAATGATCATATCTTATTCTTCAGCAGGGCGACCAAGTTGGAGAGTTGGTGTCGGCTGGATGGACAAACGACAGCCACAACATGTACATAAGCTCCATGGAGGCCTCCTTTGTGCGGCAACTCCGTGGCCAACAGTTACAGCACCACCACGCTCACGCTCCTGCTAGGAACATCACCCATGTGGCCGGCCATGGGCTCAAGGCACTCCATGTCCAAGATGGAGCTCCCAGTGAGCTCATGTCCGAGAGGAACGTCCCTCGCTCGCGTCATGTGGGCGTAAGAGGCCTGCCCGAGGATCCGTGGGCAAGGCGTTTCAGGCCACCCAGAGATTATTCCGGTGTCAATCGTCGTGGTGATGTGGTGGGTGCTTCGGCCGATGATGGTGAATCGGGTACCGAGACGGTTCCGAAGACGGCTCGGATGCATAGAAGAGAAGTGGACATTTGCGCCGGAGAAAATCTTGTTGGCAAAAGCTCAGGTTGTTACACTTCATTATCTTGTTTGCAGATTGTTTTCTACGGTATGTGTTTTGTTCAGTTTGACAGAAGTTCAGAATTGCTATGCAGTCTTCACTTACTGTTAGTCTGATATAAATTCAGAAGTGTCGACTAAAGAAAAAAGATACATTGTTATCATGTCGTAAGTCGATAAATCCAATAATTGTGATCCAAGGATTGATGTAATTTTGCATGCCAGGCCGCAGGTATTCGTCATGATAGGTGGAAATAGTAAATGATCTTATGGAATTGTTTGTCATATAAAGCGGCTTTAACTGAATTGGCTATTTGGTCGACAACCATGTTTGATGCATTGTCTAGGGTAGCTCTTTAGTAAATAATTACATGAAAATTCACTTTGACAGAAGTTCATAACTGTTAGTCTGACAAGCATTTCGTTCCTTCTCTCCAGAAGCCTCTGGTCAGAATTTTCTTGAAGACGAGGTTCATTCCATTGCTCAGCCAATCAAATCTTGCAAGAAAAGGAGGACTGCCCCTTCCACCGCTGCAGATTCTTTCATGTCGATGCTTGAATGCGGCGACGAGCGGTGATGAAGGCCAATATATGTTTCCGAAGCCCCGGGGAAGCGACGGAAGACTAGTTCTAGAAATTCTTGCTGAAGTAGTTGTGATAAGTAACTGGTGTGGCTGCTAATATTTTTAACTCGACGGATAGCTCTTGGTCGGTCTGCTCTTTCGGCGTGAAGAGAAGGCAATTCATTGGTAGTTTGTATCATCTCTGCAGAGCATCAGGCTCAAGTTTGCAGATCTCCGAGAGTTGAGGTGGTGATGTGATGCCTTGTGATGGTGTATTTCTTCAGCATCTACTGTCTGCAAGTGAATCAATAGAATTTGGATAGTTTATACTACATGACTGTTGATGCCACTGTTGTTTGGTCTGGAGACATTTTTTGCCTGGCAATCTCTCTGTTTCTTCCTCTGCACACTGTTGGTTGTGTTGTGCTAAAACTGGAGTATGTTGTGATTCTGTGAGGTCTTTGTTAAAAAAAAAATCTTGATGCAGGGCATTTCTCATTCAATCCATATATCGAGGTCTTCGCCGAGAATATCGTTGCAAAGACCAAGCTCATGAAGCTCGTTTACAAAATAAATCAAAATATATATAGAAGTTTCAAAAAATGTCAATTCTTTTCCACAAATACAATGCATATTCTTCAAGTATGTATAAAATTTTATCAACTAATTTGATTATGTGCATGCTACACAAAAACAAACAAATATCTGGCCCAAATACAACAAAGAAAAGGCCTATTTTAACATGAATTTTTGTCTTTTAGGTGTACATCACATATGAATATGGGTTCATACTTTCACTAGTGCAAGTTCTCTCAACAATAATAACATAATTGGATCACATAACTATTCCCCAACATGCAACAAAGAGTCACTCCAAAGTCACTAATAGCGGAGAACAAACAAAGAGATGACGGTAGGGTACGAAACCACCTCAAAGTTATTCTTTCTGATCGATCTATTCAAGAGTCCGTAGTAAAATAACATGAAGCTATTCTTTCCGTTCAATCTATCCTAGAGTTCGTACTAGAATAACACCTTAAGACACAAATCAATCAAAACCCTAATGTCACCTAGATACTCCAATGTCACCTCAAGTATCCGCGGGTATGGTTATACGATATGCATCACACAATCTCAGATTCATCTATTCAAACCAACACAAAGTACTTCAAAAAGTGCCCCAAAGTTTCTACCGGAGAGTCAAGACGAAAACGTGTGCCAACCCCTATGTATAGGTTCATGGGCGAAACCCGCAAGTTGATCACCAAAACATACATCAAGTGAAACAATAGAATAACCCATTGTCACCACGGTTATCCCACGCAAGACATACATCAAGTGTTCTCAAATCCTTAAAGACTCAATCCGATAAGATAACTTCAAAGGGAAAACTCAATCCATTACAAGAGAGTAGAGGGGGAGAAACATCATAAGATCCAACTATAATAGCAAAGCTCGCGATACATTAAGATCGTACCACCTCAAGAACACGAGAGAGAGAGAGAGAGAGAGATCAAACACATAGCTATTGGTACATACCCTCAGCCCCGAGGGAGAACTACTCCCTCCTCGTCACGGAGAGCACCGAGATGATGAAGATGGCCACCGGAGAGGGATTCCCCCTCCGGCAGGGTGCTGGAACGGGTCTAGATTGGCTTCCGGTGTCTACGGAGGCTTCTGGTGGTGGAACTCCCGATCTATTGTGCTCCCCGAAGTTTTTAGGGTATATGGATATATATATGGGAGGAAGAAGTACGTCGGTGGACCTCCGGGCTGTCCACGAGGCAGGGGGGCGCGCCCCCCACCCTCGTGGCCAGCCCGGGACTCTCTTGGTCCATCTCCGATACTCCGTGGGCTTCTTCTGGTCCAAAAATAAGTTCCATGAAGTTTCAGGTCAATTGGACTCCGTTTGATTTTCCTTTTCTGCGATACTCTAAAACAAGGAAAAAAACAGAAACTCGCACTAGGCTCTGGGTTAATAGGTTAGTCCCAAAAATAATATAAAAGTGTATAATAAAGCCCATAAACATCCAAAACAGATAATATAATAGCATGGAACAATAAAAAATTATAGATACGTTGCAGACGTATCAGTGGCATGTCCGAAGAGGCGGCACGCGTCTCCGGGGTGTGCCCCCCTCACGGACGGCGGCGCCGCCGGCACCTGGAGGGGGGAAACGGACGCGTCGGGTCTACACGGAGGGGATCTTGCTGTGGGTCTGGCCCAGATGTTGCTCCAAAGTGTTCCTATGGGCTGACCTAACACAACCGGGTGGAGAGGTCCACTGGTCAAATCTCGTCCGTGCAAAGTCAAAGGGCTAGGTCCTATGGTCAAACACTACAGGGTTAGGCGGGACGGGGGGCCTGGGGGTAGCAATGCCACTGGAGCGTCGCACCGGGACGTACTACATGCCGTACGGTGTGGTGGCATGTCAGAAGATGCGGCACACGTCTCCGGGGTGTGCCCCCCCTCACGGACGGCGCCGCCGCCGGCACATGGAGGGGGGAAACGGACGCGTCGGGTCTACACGGAGGGGATCTTGCTATGGTCTGGCCCGGATGTTGCTCCAAAGTGTTCCTATGGGCTGACCTAACACAACCGGGTCAAGAGGTCCACTGGTGAAAGCCCGTCCGTGCAAAGTCAAAGGGCTAGATCCCGTAGTCAAACGCTACAAGGTTAGGCGGGACAGTGGCCCTGGGGGGTAGCAATGCCACTGGAGCATTGCACCGGGCCCTCATACATGCGGGGTGGTGTGGTGGCATGTCCGAAGAGGCGGCACGCGTCTCCGGGGTGTGCCCCCCCCCCCTCACGGACGGCGCCGCCGCCGGCACCTGGAGGGGGAAACGGACACGTCGGGTCTACACGTAGGGGATCTTGCTGTGTCTTTGGCCCGGATGTTGCTTCAAAGTGTTCCTATGGGCTGACCTAACACAACCGGGTGGAGAGGTCCACTGGTCAAAGCTCGTCCATGCAAAGTCAAAGGGTTAGATCTCGTGGTCAAACGCTACAGGGTTAAGCGAGACGGGGGCCCTGGGGGTAGCAATGCCACCGGAGTGTCGCACTGGGACCTAATACATGTCGTACGATGTGGTGGCATGTCCGAAGAGGTGGCACACGTCTCCGGGGTGTGCCCCGCTCACGGACGGCGTCGCCGCCGGCACCTGGAGGGGGGAAACGGACGCGTCGGGTCTACACAGAGGGGTTCTTGCTGTGGGTCTGGCCCGGATGTTGCTCCAAAGTGTTCCTATGGGCTGACCTAACACAACCGGGTGGATAGGTCCACTGGTCAAAGCTCGTCCGTGCAAAGTCAAAGGGCTAGATCCCGTGGTCAAACGCTACAGGGTTAGGCGGGACGGGGGCCCTGGGGGTAGCAATGCTACCGGAGCATCGCACCGGACCCTCATACATGCGGGGTGGTGTGGTGGCATGTCCGAAGAGGCGGCACGCATCTCCGGGGTGTGCCCCCCTCATGGACGGCGCCGCCGCCGGCACCTGGAGGGGGGAAACGGACGCGTCGAGTCTACATGGAGGGCATCTTGCTATGGGTCTAGCCCAGATGTTGCTCCAAAGTGTTCCTATGGGCTGACCTAACACAGCCGGGTGGAGAGGTCCACCGGTCAAAGCCCGTCCGTGTAAAGTCAAAGGGCTAGATCCCGTGGTCAAACGCTACAGGGTTAGGCGGGACGGGGGCCCTGGGGGTAGCAATGCCACCGAAGCGTCGCACCGGGACCTCATACATGCGGGGTGGTGTGGTGGCATGTCCGAAGAGGCGGCACGCGTCTCCGGGGTGTGGCCCCCCTCACGGACGGTGATGACACGGTAGTAGACGTTTTGCGGTAACGATGCAGCGTGAATATTATTAATACTCGGAGCGTGATAAAATCATGAGTTTTTTACACGACGTGGGCACATGTGCTATAGGATTGATGGTAATTGTTTATAATTTTTTGTGATGGAGAAGTATCTGAACACTTCCCTCTACGCGTATTACTCTCCGCGTGTCTACGATTGTGGCCGTAGGCCTCCGGGGGATAGCATGCCACCAAATATTGCGTAGGCGGCCTCTCACAAGTCTGGAAGTGTTGTGGCGGTTGCAAACGCCCGGCACGCACCTCCGGCGTGTGGCCCCCCTCACGAACGGCGCCGCCGCCGGCACCTGGAGGTGGGAAACGGACGCGTCGGGTCTACACGGAGGGGGTCTTGCTGTGGCTTTGGCCCGGATGTTGCTCCAAAGTGTTCCTATTGGCTGACTTAACACAACCGGGTGGAGAGTTCCACTGGTCAAAGCCCGTTCATGCAAAGTCAAAGGGCTAGATCTTGTGGTCAAACGCTACAGGGTTAGGCGGGACGGGCCCCTGGGGAGTAGCAATGCCACCGGAGCATCGCACCAGGACCTCATACATGCGGGGTGGTGTGGTGGCATGTCCGAAGAGGCGGCACGCATCTTCGGGGTTTGGCCCCCTCCAAGTGACGGCAGCACTGCCTTGCGTGGAGGGGGGGCACACCGCGGAGCCCCAAGACGGGTGTCTACGCATGCGTGAACACTTTCATATATGCATCGGGACCCGTGCGATTTTTCGGTGACATAGCTACACCCCGAATCCCCCCACTAACCAGATTCCCTCCGCGTCGACCGTCCCCCCCCCTCCGTGACACGGCGACATCGACGTTCGTAATGGGGGCAATCGATATACCATCAGGGTATGTTTTTTTAGATAAGGCATAAGTATCTTATGGAGAAAATATAAAGTAAAAATAAAAAAATAAAAATAAATTAAATATATGCCGACGGCAAGGCCGTCCGCATAGCTGTGCACAGATCGGTGCAGTCCCACGGATCGATGATGTGGCATCGCGCACAGATCAATGACATGGCAGAGGGGCATGGGCCAGGCCTATGCCGACGGCTATGCCGTAGGCATACCTCTGCCATAGATAGTATAAAGTAAAATAAAAAACTAAATAAACATATGCCGACGGCAAGGTTGGGGCAAGGCCGTCGGCATAGCTGCGCACACGGAGGTGCAGTCCCACGGATCGATGTCTTGGCATCGCACACAGATCGATGACGTGACAGAGGGGCATGGGCCAAGTGAAAGGATCGATATGGTTGACTAGAGGGGGGGTGAATACGCAACTACCAATTTTTACTTTTCTTTACCAAATTAAACTTTGCATCAAAGTAGGTTGTCTAGATGTGCAACTAGGTGAGCAACCTATATGATGCAATAACAATAAGCATACAAGCAAGCAAGAGAAGTAACACTAAAGAGCTTGCACAAGTAAAGGTAAGAGATAACCAAGAGTGGATCCGGTGAAGACGAGGATGTGTTACCGAAGTTCCTTCCTTTTGAGGGGAAGTACGTCTCCGTTAGAGCGGTGTGGAGGCACAATGCTCCCCAAGAAGCCACTAGGGCCACCGTATTCTCCTCACGCCCTCACACAATGCGAGATGCCGTGATTCCACTATTGGTGCCCTGGAAGGTGACGACCGAACCTTTACAAACAAGGTTGGGGCAATATCCACAACTTAATCGGAGGCTCCCAACAAAACCATGAAACTTCACCACAATGGACTATGGCTCCGTGGTGACCTCAATCGTCTAGGGTGCTCAAACACCCAAGAGTAACAAGATCCGCTAGGGATGAGTGGGGGAATCGAAAATCCCTTGGTGGAAGTGTAGATCGGGGCCTTCTCAACCACTCCCGAGAAAATCAACAAGTTTGATTGGCCAGAGAGATAGATCGGGCGAAAATGGAGCTTGGAGCATTTAATGGAGCTTGAGCAATAAATGGAGCTTGGGGGAGGAAGAGGTAGGTCAAAGAGAAGAAGGGGACTCCCTTTTATAGTGGGGGCAACAATCCAACCGTTGCCCCCCACCAACCAGCCCCGCACAGGGCGGTACTACCGCTAAGAGGGGGCGGTACTACCGCTAGGTCAGCGGTACTGCCGCACCAGCCAGCGGCATTGCCGGCAGAGGAGACTAGTAGGGAATAGGACCCAACGCGGTACTACCGCGGTGGTAGGGGCGGTACTACCGCTCCTGAAATGGTACTACCGCCTCTACAACCTCAACTAGTGCCGCAAAACCTGACACGAGAAAAAGACCCCTCGAGTCGAGGCGGTAGGAGCCAGACAGCCCAGCGGTACTACGGCAGCGGGGTCACAGGCGGTACTACCGCTGTGGAGCGGTACTGCCGCTTGTGACGCTTCGGCCGTACTACCGCTGGTAGTGTGGTACTACCGCTAGGACACTGAAGAGAGAGAGAATCTCTCCAATGAGGATGAGGACAAGGCGGTGGTGCCAGGCACCCCAGCGGTACTACTGCTGTGGAGACAAGGGCGGAACTACCGCTATGGAGCGGTACTACAACTTGTGTCTCCTCAGCGGTACTACGGCTGGGTTGCGCGGTACTACCGCTGGGACCCAGACAGGACAAGGAAAAGTGGAGAGACCTCTTCAAAGGAATGGACAAGCTTAGAGGGTGAGAAGCCGATGTGTACGTGTTGATTCCACCCATGCAAAAGCCCAGCGGACCCCCTCTTGATAGTACGGTGCCCTCTACGCAACTAGTCCACCGAGAGAGAAATGAAAGAGCTACACCGTCTTGAAGGACACTCCGAAGGGAAGGAAACGTCTCGTGCCAGGGGTGAATCTGTGAACTATTCAAAGCACAGGATTAGTCCGCAAACATGTTGTCATCAATCACTACCTTGAGAGAGATATGCCGTAACAATCTCCCCCTTTTTGGTGGATTGATGACAACTAGGGATTTGCGCAAGGAAAAGAAATAAATGAAAGAAAACTAAGAACTACAAAATATAGACGGGCTCCCCCAAAATGTGTGCACCTGGTTAGTGGAGCATTCGGAAAGCAAGACACAGACATCCGGATCAACACTCCCCCTATATTTTATAGTCCAACAATTCTAAGCACAATTCTAAGCACAAGATATATGAGAGAAGAGAATATAACAGGACAAGAATGCAACTCATAATAAACTACAGTACTGAATAGACATAAGTAATAAGGTAGCGATAGGGAGCATATGTCTCACACCATATGTCTAGAACTTAGGTCTCAAACCAAACCAAACAAAGACACCGAGAGAACACACAAGAAAACACAAGACGACAAACACAAAGCACGACACAAATCCCTACACTCTCTCCCCCTTTGGCAGCGAGACACCAAAAAGGGAAAAGAGCGACACTACAATTCCAGGTGATGGCAAGCTGAGGATCTCGAAACATCAAATCTCAGCGTGATTGTCTGCATCTCCGTCGTTGGTCGAAAACCGCTCTGCGTCGGAGTCGGTCCAAGGGCAGTGCTGATGAATCCACTCCTCCTCTTCAGTGATCTGACCCTCAGAACCACTGGCAACTGTCGCTCCCAACTGACGCATGAGCTCCTTGTGGCGCATCCTGGCATGCTTCACCGCCACATGAGTCATGTACTGACCATGAGACTCCATGCAGAAAATCTTCTTCACCTTGTTTTTAAGCTTCTTCACCCACGAGGGTTCAGCACTAGAGGGGCCAATATCCTCCTCGTGATCATCAGTGGTTGCCCCACCCTCGGTCTCCATGGCGGCAGTAGCAGCAGCAGCAGACGGACCCCCTGTTTGAGGCGCTGGGGTGACCCAATTGTCCTTCTTCCTCAGACGCTTGATCTCATGAGAAACCAAGTCTCCAGTCTCTAGCAACACTCTGGGATAGGTCTGCGCCCAGGCCCTCTCAATGAGCCTCATGATGAATGGACCATATATCGGGCACTTGCGCTCAGACACGGCAGAGAGAAGTTCAGACCACATGACATGAGAAATATCCAGGCTCTCTCCAGTGCTTGCTTCCTTCTCATGCTGACAGAAAAGGAGCATGTCCACGAGGTAAGAGTGGACCATATCCAGATTCCCGATCCGAGGGAAAAGAGTCTCACGGAAGATGCGATGAAGAATGTCCAGATACGAAGACAGCTTATAGGTCTTCTTCTCAGTTACTGGGTGAACTTTCACAGTGCAGTAGGGCCAAAGGGCTTGCTTGTGGGTGGATGTAGCATTGCGGTGAGGGCGGAAACCGACAGGAGTCTCAAGCCCGTGATCCACCACATCAAGTAACTCCATGAAAGCCTTCCACTTGACGGAAAGCAGCTTGCCATTGGTCATCCATGTCAGAGTCCTGTCGACATCCGTCCCAAGATGGACGGTGGCATAGAATTGAGCCACCAAATCCGCATCGAAATCCTTGTTGAATTGCATGATCCTGAGAATGTTCAGCTGAGTGCACATCTGAAGGGCTTCGCCAAAGTACTCCGGGTCCTTCTCCATAGCATCAGTGTCAATGGAGCGAACATCAACAAAGAGATTCTTCTTGGCCTTGATCACATCAAAGTAGATGGCAAACTGAAAACGGTTCCAGAACGGGCGGTTCACCAAAGTGGGTTCTTGGTCCACCGCATAGGGGTTGCGGCGACGCTTCTCCCAAAACACCTTGTTGGTCATCTCAGTCACAGTCTTCCCCTTTGACTTGATGGCGGATCTCTTCGTTTGCTGAGGAGGTGGAGGAACACTTGCGGATGCACTTGCTGGAGGCGGTTGGGTGCTCGAGGAGCCACCAGCTGGCTCAGAGGTGCGGTAGCGTTTTGATGTTGCACGCCCGGGGTTGATACGGTGAGCTTGATGCTCAGAATGGTCATCACCGGCATCCATGGCAAGAGAACGGGGTGGGGATCGACTCCACCAATGGAAATGGAGAGGGACGCCCCGGAGACGGAAATCCGCCAGAGCCCTCCCACAGCAAGATGAGGCTGGAGAGAGGAAGAGGAAAGAGGGGGCGAAGCGAATGGGTATGGGGGATAAGAAACCTCCCCCTGCCCGGATATAACCCCCTGGTCCCGTCCCTCAGCGGTAGTACCGTGCTGGGGGGCGGTAGTGCCGCTTATGAGCGGTAGTACCGCTTATGAGCGGTAGTACCGCGCACCACCAGCGGTAGTACCGCCCAACACGCTGCGGCAACCAAACAACATGGCTTTTGCTTGAAGGAAAGATAAGAACAGCAAGAAAAGAGAGCACACCAGCAAACGACCAAGACACACCTCTTCAAAAGAGGGCGGTGGCCGAGGCCACCTATGTATGAGTCAAGAGGTATGGCGCCGCGAAGATTTTAACCTTGGGCCCATGACCAAAACTCGTCTTCGGAACACAAGTACCATCAACAATGGCTAAAGTGAAAGACTTGATCAATTTATGCATAATGGGGGGAGGGAGAGTTCATTGAGAGAACAACACTCCCCCTATGTTCATGCCTACACCTAAACTAGACAGCAAATTGAGCGTGGTGGGGTGTGCAAGGGTTTAAGCCACATTGCTCGAATCGATGATATTTAGCTCATGCCTTAACTCACGAAATCTTGCTTCATCCAAGGGCTTCGTGAAAATATCTGCAAGGTTGTCATGAGTGTTGACATAGTTGAGCTCGATCTCTCCTCGCCTAATGTGATCCCGGATGAAGTGATACCGAATCTCAATATGCTTCGTCTTGAAGTGTTGCACCGGGTTGAGAGAGATCTTGATGGCACTTTCATTGTCACACCAAAGATGCACTTTGTCACAAGTGACACCATAATCCTTTAAAGTTTGCCTCATCCATAGGAGTTGTGCACAACAACTACCGGCGGCAACATACTCCGCCTCAGTGGACGAGAGAGACACACAACTTTGCTTTTTGGAAGACCAACTCACCAAAGACCAACCAAGGAATTGGCACCCTCCAGAAGTGGACTTCCTATCCACTTTGTCTCCCGCCCAATCGGAGTCCGAGTACCCTACAAGCTTGAAGTTTGATCCTCTTGGGTACCATAAGCCAAAGTTTGGGGTATGAGCCAAATATCGAAAGATTCGTTTGACCGCCACATAGTGACTTTCCTTCGGTGCGGCTTGAAACCGTGCACAAATTCCCACACTCAACATGATGTCCGGTCTAGATGCACAAAGGTAAAGCAAGGATCCAATCATGGAGCGATATACCTTTTGATCCACCACTTTACCATTGGGATCTAAGTCAAGTTGGCACTTGGTGGGCATTGGAGTGGAAGTCGGCTTGACGTCACTTAGCTTGAATCTCTTGAGCATGTCTTGAGTTTATTTGGATTGATTGATGAAGGTTCCTTCTCTTCTTTGCTTCACTTTGAACCCTAGAAAGAACTTCAACTCTCCCATGGAGGACATCTCGAACTTTGAGGTCATGAGAGCGGCAAATTCCTCATTGAAAGCTTTGTTAGGAGAACCAAAGATAATATCATCAACATATAATTGGCACACAAAAAACTCCCCTTTGACCTTCTTAGTAAAAAGAGTGGGGTCGATTAGCCCAACTTCAAAACCGCGGTCTTGTAACAACTTGATAAGGTGGTCATACCACGCACGTGGGGCTTGTTTAAGGCCATAGAGTGCCTTATCGAGTTGATACACATGATCGGGAAAGTAGGGATCCTCGAACCCGGGGGGTTGCTTGACATAAAACAATTTATTAATACGACCATTAAGAAAAGCACTCTTCACATCCATTTGTTGTAACTTAAAGTTATGATGAGAAGCATATGCAATCAACATGCGAATGGATTTCAAGACGAGCAACGAGAGCAAAGGTTTCACCGTAGTCGATACCCTCGACTTGGGAGTAGCCTTGTGCTACCAAACGAGCCTTGTTGCGAATGATAATCCCATGGGCATCTTGCTTGTTCTTAAATATCCACTTGGTTCCTATGACATTGTGATTCCCGGTTGGTCTTGGCACCAATCTCCACACTTTGTTGCGCTCGGAGTTGTTGAGTTCTTCATGCATGGCATTGAGCCAATCCGGATCTTCTAGCGCTTCATAGACCTTGTGGGGTTCCACACAAGAGACAAACGCATGATGCTCACAATAATTTGCTAATTGTCTACGAGTGCTTACCCCCTTTCTTAAGCTTCCAAACACATTCGTCATGAGACGATCCTTGGTGGAGAGCTTGGAAACAACCTTGGCGGCGCGACGCTCTAATTCCTCCTCGGGGGTGAGACGAGGAGTGGTCACTTGATCATCTTGAGCGTTGTCTTGGGCTTGTTCTTGTTCTTGAACTTGCTCGGAGGAGAGAACTTGACCTTGGGCATCACTTGATGTGTCAACACCGTCTTGAGCGTGATCTTGCCCTTGGTCATGTTCTTGAAGATGAGGGCCTTCATGTTGAACTTCGGAAGCGTGTGGGCCTTGGGTTGGTGATGGCTCCACTTGAGTGGAGCCTTTTCCTTCTCCTTCGTCCAAAAGGGGTTCCTCAATGGGTAGGATAAAGCCAACACCCATTCTTCTTATGGCTTGGGGAGGAATTTCATCACCTACATCACAAGTGCCACTTTGCTCCACTTGGGAGCCGTTATTCTCATCAAACTCCACGTTACACGTCTCCTCAATAAGTCCCGTGGATTTATTGAGGACACGGTAAGCATGAGAGTTTGTAGCATAGCCAACAAATATGCCCTCAAAAGCTCTAGCCTCAAATTTAGACAACCGAACACCTTTCTTGAGAATGAAACACTTACACCCGAATACCCGAAAGTACTTGAGGTTGGGCTTGTTACCGGTGAGTATCTCGTATGGAGTCTTGTTCAAGCCCTTGCGGAGGTAGAGCCGATTGGATGCATGACACGCGGTGTTGATGGCTTCGGCCCAAAAGTTGTACGGAGACTTGAACTCCGCCATCATGGTCCTTGCTGCATCCATCAACGTCCGGTTCTTCCTCTCTGCAACACCGTTTTGTTGAGGGGTGTAGGGTGCGGAATATTGATGCTTGATTCCCTCATCACTAAGAAACTCATCCAAGGTGTAGTTCTTGAACTCGTGCCGTTGTCACTTCTTATTGTCAAGATCTTTGCATTGTGTTGACGTTGTGCTTCATTTGCAAAGTCAATGACGGTTTGTTGGGTCTCGCTCTTCCTCTTGAAGAAATACACCCACGTGTACCTTGAGTAGTCATCCACAATCACCAAGCAATACTTCCTACCTCCAAGACTATCGAAGGATGGGGGCCCAAAGAGATCCATGTGAAGGAGCTCCAAAGGCCTCTTTGAATAAATGATAGTCGTGGGAGGGTGAGCCTTCTCATGTAGCTTTCCTTCGATACAGGCATTACAAGCATGATCTTTAGCAAAACTAACATTCGTTAGTCCACGGATATGGTCCCCCTTGAGGAGACTTTGCAAATATCTCATATTGACATGGGCTAAACGGCGATGCCAAAGCCATCCCACATCAACTTTAGCCATTAGGCATGTCGCGGTCTTAGTGGGTCGCTCCGAAAAGTTAATCACATATAGACCGTTCTCGACATGCCCAACAAAAGCTACTTTAAGAGTCTTGCTCCACAAGAGGGCCACGGTATCGATATCAAAGAAAGTGGCAAAGCCCATGATTGCAAGTTGACAAACGGAAAGTAAATTGTATGCAAGGGACTCAACAAGCATGACCTTCTCGATCGTGAGATCATGAGAGATGACCACCTTGCCAAGTCCCAATACCTTAGAAGATGAGGCGTCACCCCACTCGACATTGGTGGGCATAGATGGAACCTTGTGCACGTCCACCACCAAGTCCTTGCTTCCGGTCATATGATTTGTAGCTCCGCTATCGAGCAACCATGATCCCCCACCGGAAGCAAACACCTACAAGAGATCAATGCTTGGTTTTAGGTACCCATTTTGTAATGGGTCCTTTGATGTTAGTAACAAGGGTTTTTGGAACCCAAATAGACCATTCAATGTATTCATGAGGAGAACCAACAAATTTGGCATAAACATGCCCATCACTAGCACGGCATAACACATAAGAAGGATTAAAATCGCCGGCTTTGTTGGGAGGGGTGACATTGCCCTGCTTGACATTGTTCTTCTTCTTCTCCTCAGAGGCACTCTCTCCCTCCTTCACAAAGGTTTGCATGAGAGGGGGAGGTCGTTTGGTCTTGTCATTCTTCTTCTTGTTCTTGGAGTCGGGCACGTACCCAACCCCTTCCTTGGCCACAACTCCCTTTTGGTTGATCAAGAGATCGTTGAGGTTCTTCTTGCCTTGTATGCAAGTCGCAAGACCTCTCTCAAGTTGCCCCTTTAGCTTAGCGTTCTCCTCAACGAGATGCACATGCTCACAACACGGGTTAGTAGCATTTGCATTATCAATTAACATCATACGAGGGAAAGTGGCTTTTTCCTTGGTTAGCTTTACTTGAAGTTGATCATGAGACTCTTTGAGGCTAGCATGAGCACCCTTCAAGACCTTGTGAGCCTTGTCAAGTAGATCAAACTCCTCTTTGAGTCTAGCAAGATCAACCTCAAGTTCGGCCTTCTTAGAGTTTAGCACATGAGAAACTATGAGGACATGATCATAATCTTTCTTTAACTTAGCATGATCAACGTTGTGTGACTCCTCAAGAGCCAAACGAAGACCACGCTCTTCCTCAAGAGCATTGGAAAGATCCGAAATCTCATCGGCATAGTCACGACTATGCCCTTCCATCTTAGTGATGGTGTCTTCGTGTGCCTCGATCATGTCATTGGCTTCACCAAGTTGTTCCAAGAGAGCAACAAAGTGCTTCTTGGATTTTCCCTTGAGTTTGGCCATAAAGGCCTCAAACTCGTTAGCCTCCACATTAGCTCCCTCAAGTTCATTAATGCTATCAGTCGGAGAAGGATGATTAATGATGGTAGTTTTGATATTGGGGGTTACCTTGTTGGTGGCTTTAGCCATGAGGCACTTGGCGGTGATGCTCTCATTGGGTGAGTCGAAGAGAGACATCCGTGAAGTTGTCGCAATGGCAACGGAGGCCATGGCAACCGACTCATCATCTTCATCATCGTCATCGTCCTCATTGTACTCTTCTTGTACAACCAATGCCTTGGGAGGAGTCTTCTTGGTGAAGTTGTTCTTGTTGGGGAACGACTTGGCCTTGTCCTTTCGGATGAGCTTGCCACCATTGTCTTTCCTCTTCTCATACGGGCATTCCACAACAAAATGACTCATGTTGCCACAATTGTAGCAAGTCCTTACACGTTTCTTTCCCCTCGTGCCACTCGAGTTGTTTTTACTAAAGTTTGGCCTCAAGTTTTTCTTGCTCCAAAATTGCCTTGAAGCAAGTGCCATGTGTTCATGATATGCATACTTCGTATCTTCGGGGTTGCTCTCCTCTTCTTCCTCTTCTTCTTCTTCAACGGTGAGCTTGGCCTTCAATGCAAGGTTAGGCTTCTTTGCCCATTGAGAACGGAGCACCGCATTGTCGGCGGTCTTGTCCGAAATGTTCATGGCCACAAACTCATCCAACACTTAGCTTGAGGTCAAAGTGTGGAAGTCCGGTCTTTGACGAATGACGGAGGACATGGCCTTGTGGTAGGGCATCATTGCCTTGAGGAATTTGCGCTTGATCCAATTGTCATTCGTGTCCTTGCTCCCGTGATCTCGTAGTGAGACCGCGAGTTTGGTTACTCTCTGATAAAGCTCACGAGGTTCTTCATCTTCTTTCATAGCAAACTCATCGGCCTCATCTAGCACCACTTCATAGTTGGAGCGTTGAATGCTTGCGCTTCCCCGGTAGAGAGAGACAACACAACGCCATGCATCTTTGGCCAAGGCGAAGGGTCGAAGATGAGATAGGTCTTCGGATGGAATTGCATCTTGAATGATGAAGAGAGCATTCTCATTGAATTGATTATCCGCGGCTTCTCGAGGAGTGAAGTTGCTTGGATCATGCGGATAAAAACCTTCTTCAATGATTCTCCAAAGGTTAGTGTTCACATGATTTAAATGACGTTTAAAATGGTAAACCCAAGAATCAAAGTCCTCATTTTTCACAATCTTAGGGGGAGGACCGGCATGATTCAAATGAGTAGAAGGAACCGGTCCACCATAAACAAGTGGTGGTTCCACATGAGCAAAGATGCCGGTGCCATTTTTACCACTAGAAGATGGAGCCTTTTCACTACTAGCTTCCCCCTTGTCGGGGATAACATCCGTCACCTTGTTGGTGGGATCACCCACTTTCAATGGTGTGGTGGAAAGTTTAAGCCCCTCAAGAAATTTAGTAAACATGCTTTCAACCTCGGTCGTCATGGAGGTCTTCAATGTCTCTAAGGCCACATTGAATTCCTCATGAGAGACCGAGGTTCCCCCATCGCCCGTGGACGAGATCGGATTCACACTGGAGTGTTCCTCCACACCGTCTACGGTATCAACCATACTCTTTGGACGGTAAAGTCCTTAATAAAGAGACGAGGCTTTGATACCAATTGAAAGGATCGATATGGTTGACTAGAGGGGGGGTGAATAGGCAACTACCAATTTTTACTTTTCTTTACCAAATTAAACTTTGCATCAAACTAGGTTGTCTAGATGTGCAACTAGGTGAGCAACCTATATGATGCAATAACAATAAGCATACAAGCAAGCAAGAGAAGTAACACTAAAGAGCTTGCACAAGTAAAGGTAAGAGATAACCAAGAGTGGATCCGATGAAGACGAGGATGTGTTACCGAAGTTCCTTCCTTTTGAGAGGAAGTACGTCTCCGTTAGAGCGGTGTGGAGGCACAATGCTCCCCAAGAAGCCACTAGGGCCACCGTATTCTCCTCACGCCCTCACACAATGCGAGATGCCGTGATTCCACTATTGGTGCCCTTGAAGGCGGCGACTGAACCTTTACAAACAAGGTTGGGGCAATCTCCACAACTTAATCGGAGGCTCCCAACAAAACCACGAAGCTTCACCACAATGGACTATGGCTCCGTGGTGACCTCAACCGTCTAGAGTGCTCAAACACCAAAGAGTAACAAGATCCGCTAGGGATGAGTGGGGGAATCGAAAATCCCTTGGTGGAAGTGTAGATCGGGGCCTTCTCAACCACTCTCGAGCAAATCAACAAGTTTGATTGGCTAGAGAGATAGATCGGGCGAAAATGGAGCTTGGAGCATTTAATGGAGCTTGAGAAATAAATGGAGCTTGGGGGAGGAAGAGGTAGGTCAAAGAGAAGAAGGGGACTCCCTTTTATAGTGGGGGCAACAATCCAACCATTGCCCCCCACCAACCAGCCCCGCACAGGGCAGTACTACCGCTAAGAGGGGGCGGTACTACCGCTAGGTCAGCGGTACTACCGCACCAGCCAGCGGCACTGCCGTGCAGAGAAGACTAGTAGGGAATAGGACCCAACGCGGTACTACCGCGGTGGTAGGGGCGGTACTACCGCTCCTGAAACGGTACTACCGCCTCTACAACCGCAACTAGTGCCGCAAAACCTGACACGAGAAAAAGACCCCTCGAGTCGAGGCGGTAGGAGCCAGACAGCCCAGCGGTACTACGGCAGCGGGGTCACGGGCGGTACTACCGCTGTGGAGCGGTACTGCCACTTGTGACCCTTCGGTCGTACTACCGCTGGTAGTGCAGTACTACCGCTGGGACACTGAAGAGAGAGAGAGAATCCATCCAATGAGGCTGAGGACGAGGCGGTGGTGCCAGGCACCCCAGCGGTACTACTGCTGTGGAGACAAGGGCGGTACTACCGCTATGGAGCGGTACTGCCGCTTGTGTCTCCTCAGCGGTACTACGGCTGGGTTGCGCGGTACTACCGCTGGGACCCAGACAGGACAAGGAAAAGTGGAGAGACCTCTTCAAAGGAATGGACAAGCTCAGAGGGTGAGAAGCTGATGTGTACGTGTTGATTCCACCCATGCAAAACCCCAGCGGACCCCCTCTTGATAGTACGGTGCCCTCTACGCAACTAGTCCACCGAGAGAGAAACGAAAGAGCTACACCATCTTGAAGGACACTCCGAAGGGAAGGAAACGTCTCGTGCCAGGGCTGAATCTATGAACTATTCAAAGCACATGATTAGTCCGCAAACATGTTGTCATCAATCACCAAAACTACCTTGAGAGAGATATGTCGTAACACCAAGCCTATGCCGACGGCTATGCCGTAGGCATATCTCTGCCATAGATATGTCGACGGCCGCCGTTACCTCCCGTCGGCATAGTTTCAACACCGTCAAACGGTCAGCGCTGACCGGGTAGGTGGGCCCGGGCTATGCCGACGGGCCCCGTAGGCGTATCTCGAGCGGTCCCGACGGCCTCATCTATGCCGATGGCCCCGTCGTCATAGTAGACATATGCCGACGGCTTTTCTACGCCTACGGCCTGTCCTAGGCCGTCGGGATAGGTCTATCTATGCCGACAGGGGCCGTCGGCGTAAGCAGTTATTCTGATAGTGAGTGATTTATTTCCTAGTGAATTGGTACTATTGCTACAAGTCAAAGGTTCAATTCACTAATTGGATGCAATAAGATTACAAGTTAGACATCTTATTTCACTTTTTGTTTAACATTTGCACATCGATTCTCTATTTCTGAGGGCCCTTATCAGCCATACACGATAGCATCACCGACTCCAATATAGTTATTTTTCATCAGATTAGATTATTGACATGTTCAACGATGATACTTGTAGAGCAAAAAAAAACTAATAGAAATGTATCTTTTTCTTTGCATTACAGAAATATGTTGCTGGACATTCATACAAGTGCTATTTTTTTAACACCATACAAGCGCTATTTTTTAGACTGCATTCTTGCGATGCAGCTCTTGAGCAATTGTTATTTTTCTCGCCCCCCTCATCTGCAAATCCTGGCTCCGCCCCTGGATGGCCATCCCCCGTCACAGGGCCAGCTCTACTGCTCAAATTTTAAGATTATCCCTAATCCAAACCACATGCATGTATGAAATCAGGAAAATGCGGAGGCATGACATACGCTGATCTGATTTTATCTGACTTGATTTTTTTAGTGCACTATACTGTAGTACAATACGCAAAGTGCCTGCATTGCGCTGCACTCTTCAGAGCCTCAGTTGTCATGCATCATGTCAAAGGCATATTATCAGGGTATTATTTTGTTTTGCGGAGCTTCTTCAGCTTCTTGGCAATGGCCGCGGTGTCCATCCTGTTTTGTGTTGTCCTTGAGGTCAGCTGCTATCGAGTCGATTCCTCCATGCAACAAATG
>NC_053026.1:649105919-649194543 GCF_003073215.2 Triticum urartu | reverse complement strand
GTCCCAACTAGATTCATAGTCTAGCGCACAAGCTCTCAACATGTCCTCCAGAATCTGATTTACTCTCTCGGTCTGTCCATCTGTCTACGGATGAAAGGCCGTACTGAACTATAGCCTGGTACCCAAAAGTCTGGTGCAATTGATTCCAAAACTTCGAGGTAAACTCTGTCCCTCTATCTGATACGATGGTCCTCCGAACTCCATGCAGACATACGAGCCTATTCATATATATCTTAGCCAACTTCGCGCTTGTATAGGTGGTTTTCACTGGGATAAAGTGAGCTACCTTGGTCAAGAGATCAACTACTACCCAGATTGAATCATATCCCGATCAGGACCTGGGTAATCCGGTGAGGAAATCCGAGCCAAGCTTGTCCCACTTCCATTTGGGTATTGACATAGGCTGCAGTAATCCTGCTGGCTTCTGATGTTCTGCCTTCACTCTCTGACATACATCACACACTGCTACATACTCGGCAATATCCTTCTTCATACATGTCCACCAAAAATGCTCCTGCAAATCCAAATACATCTTGGTGTTTCCGGGGTGAATCTAGTATGGCGAGTCATGAGCTTCCTAAAGTATTAATTTCCTGGAGTAATCCTTAAACCATAAGGTCCCGTGCTCATCCACACGGAAACCCTTGGCTTTTCCCTTGCTCATCTTCTCCTTTATCTTAGTGATTTCCTAATCATTCTTCTGACCTTCTCGAATCTTTCCCAATAATGTAAACTGAATCTCCATTGTTGCAACAAAACCTCTTGGAACTATTTCCAAACAAAGCTCCTTGAGATTCTCGACTAACTCATGCGGTAATCTTCCGCTTACAAGGGTATCGACATAACTCTTCCTGCTCAAAGCGTCTGCTACGACATTGGCCTTTCCTAGAAGATAATGCAATTTCATATCATAATCCTTTATGAGCTCCAACCATCTCCTTTGCCTGAGATTTAACTCCTTCTGCGTGAAAATGTACTTCAAACTCTTGTGATCTGTGTACACATCACATCTGTTTCCAATCAGAAAGTGTCTTTAGGTCTTATGCGCATGCACTACGGCTTCTAACTCCAAATCATGGGTGGCATAATTCAACTCATGAGTTTGAAGTTGTCGTGAGGCATATGAAACAACTCTTCCGGCTTCCATAAGTACACCTCCAAGTCCTATGCGAGCAGCGTCACAATACACTTGGAAATCCTTGCGTATATCTGGAAGAATTAGCACTAGGGCTATAACCAAACGTTTCTTCAACTACTGAAAATTGGCCTCACAATCTTCCGTTCATTTGAACTTGGTTCCCTTCTTCAATAACTCTATCATGGGTTTCACAATCTCGGAGAAATTCTTGATGAACCTCCTATAATATCCTACGAGTCCCAGAAAACTGTGGATCTCTCCAGCTGAGGTGGGTGCCAACCACTCAATGACAGTCTGAACCTTGGTGGGGTCTACTGCTATACCCTCTCCTGATATAACATGTCCAAGAAATCCAACTTCCTTCAACCAAAACTCACACTTGCTAAACTTGGCATACAACTGATGTTCCCTGAGCCTCTCGAGAACTAAGCGCAATTGTTTCTTGTGTTCCTCTTCGTTCTTCGAGTACACCAAAATATCATCAATGAACACCACAACAAACTTATCCAAAAACTCCATAAACACCTTATTCATCATACTCATTGAGGGAGTCCCAGATTAGGGGGTGTCCAGATAGCCGGACTATACCTTCGGCCGGACTCCTGGACTATGAAGATACAAGATTGAGGACTTCGTCCCGTGTCCAGAAGGGACTTTCCTTGGCGTGGAAGGCAAGCTTGGCGATACAGATATGTAGATATCCTACCATTGTAACCGACTCTGTGTAACCCTAGCCATCTCCGGTTTCTCTATAAACCGGAGGGTCTTAGTCCATAGGACGAACAACAATCATACCATAGGCTAGCTTCTAGGGTTTAGCCTCTCTGATCTCGTGGTAGATCTACTCTTGTACTACCCATATCATCAATATCAATCAAGCAGGACGTAGGGTTTTACCTCCATCAAGAGGGCCCGAACCTGGGTAAAAACATTGTGTCCCCTGCCTCCTGTTACCATCCGCCTAGACGCACAGTTCGGGACCCCCTACCCGAGATCCGCCGGTTTTGACACCGACATTGGTGCTTTGATTGAGAGTTCCTCTGTGTCATCACTTTTAGGCCCGATGGCTTCTCCGATCATCAGCAGCGATGCGATCCAGGGTGAGACTTTTCTCCCCGGACAGATCTTCGTATTCGGCGGC
Source organism: Triticum urartu (assembly GCF_003073215.2). Taxonomy (NCBI): domain Eukaryota; kingdom Viridiplantae; phylum Streptophyta; class Magnoliopsida; order Poales; family Poaceae; genus Triticum; species Triticum urartu. The sequence continues at coordinate 649,192,264 of NC_053026.1, read as the reverse complement.
TTTGCACTGCGGGCCAATTCGCTTGGTCATCTGGAGCAGATCGAAAGCTACGCCCCTGGCCATCAAGTCAGGTTTGGAAGTTTGAACTACACGGCCGACATCCGCGGAGACTTGATCTTTGACGGATTCGAGCCCCAGCTGAGCACGCCGCACTGTCACGATGGGCATGATCTAGCTCTGCCGCCAAACAGTGCCCTGGAGGCCGCATCTGTGTCCGCTCCGACCACTAGCTCGGAGCCGATCACACCAATCGAGGATGGGTGGTTAGACACCGCCTCGGGGACTGCAATCTCTATGGCGATCAAGCGGAACACCAGCCTTGTCCTCTGCGAAGCCCGTGACTCCAAGGTGCCGGACTCCTCTCCGGACTCCGAGCCCTCCGTGCCCCTACCGATCGAATCCGATTGGGCGCCGATCATGGAGTTCACCGCCGCAGACATCTTTCAGCACTCGCCCTTCGGCGACATTCTGAATTCACTCTGGTCTCTCTCTTTGTCAGGAGAGCCCTAGCCGGACTATGACCGGCAGGATTGGGATGTGGACGACGAAGAAATTCGATGCCCACCAACCACCCACTTCGTAGCCATTGTCAATAATTTAAACGATGTACTCAACTTCGACTCCGAAGACATCGACGGTATGGACGACGATGTCGGAGATGAACATGAACCAACGCCTATAAGGCACTGGACAGCCACCTCATGTCATGATGTATACATGGTGGACACACCCAAAGGAAGCGACAACGAGGAACACAGGGATGCAACGAGGGATTGTTCACTCGAAAAGCAATCAAAGCGGCGACGTAAGCGCCGCTCCAAGCCCCGCCTCGACAGAGATAGCAGCCATACAGACCCAGCCATAGAGCAGGACGAGCCAGCGGACAACAAACATGCCTTCGAGCAAGCGTCCAAACAGGGCAACTTGGATAAACAAACCGAACACCCCGTCCCCGGCGAAAACAACAGTCCGGACGACCTTACACCGGATAAACTCATGGAGCAGAAGAACCTCCACAAAAGGATCGTCGCCACTGCGCATAGCCTGAAAAAGCAGAAGCGGAAGCTCAAAACTGCGGAAGATGCACTCAGAATCAGATGGACCAAAGTACGCAACACCGCCGACAAATATGGCGGCAGTCGCCGCACAAAAAGCTATCCAAAGCGAAAGCTACTGCCTGAATTGGATGAGGAGGCCTTAGAGCCCCCGCAGTCAAAAAGTAGGAAAGCCATCCGGTCGGATAGACGACCGCATGGCCAGCATGGAGCGGAAAGCGGCACCGCACACAAGCCGGCACACGATCCACCAAAGGATCCGCATCAAAAAGATGGCCCAGCCAGATCTATCTACGGGCCCAGAAAGCAACCTCTAGTAAGAAATGCAACACAACAAATATCCAAACATCACGGCACACCCAAATACAGGGGGTGCGGCACACCCCCTATGTTTCACCGATGAGGTGCTGGACCATGAATTTCCAGCGGGATTCAAGCCCTTAAACATAGAGGCGTACGACGGAACAACAGACCTGGGGTCTGGATCGAGGATTATATCCTCCACATACACATGGCCAGAGGAGATGACCTCCACGCCATAAAATACTTACCCCTCAAGCTTAAAGGGCCAGCCCGACATTGGCTCAAAAGCCTTCCCGAAAACACCATTGGAAGTTGGGAAGAGCTTGAGGATGCTTTCCAGGCAAATTTTCAAGGGACCTATGTCCGCCCTCCGGATGCAGACGATCTCAGTGACATAACTCAACAGCCCGGAGAGTCAGCCCGGAAATTCTAGAACAGATTTCTTACTAAAAAGAATCAGATAGTCGATTGTCCAGACACCGAAGCCCTAGCAGCTTTTAAGCATAACGTTCGAGACGAATGGCTCGCCAGACACCTCGGCCAAGAAAAGCCAAGAACAATGGCCACATTAACAAGCCTCATGACCCGCTTTTGCGCAGGAGAGGACAGCTGGTTGGCAAGATGTAGCACCAGCAACCCAAGTACATCCGAACTTAGGGATGGAAACAGAAAACCCCGACGCAGCAAGTAACAGCACCAGAATAAGGGAAATAGCCCAAAGAGCACGACGGTCAACGCCGGATTCAAAAGCTCGCGGCAGAATTAGAGAAAGCCGCCCCTCAAGGATAACAAGGACGAGCTATCCAACTTAAAGAAAATCTTGGACAAGATATGTCAAATACACAGTACTCCCGGGAAGCCTGCGAACCATACCCACAGAGATTGTTGGGTTTTCAAGCAATCCGGCAAACTCAACGCTGAACAGAAGGGGCTCGACACACCAAGTGAGGACGACGACGAGCCCCACAAGCAGAGCACCAGGAAACAAAATGATTTCCCACAAGAATTCAAAATAGTAAACTTACTTCACGAGACGAACAGAATGGCGCCAAGAGAGATACGCTTCATACGGCCTATCCCAAGTGAGTCTCGCCAATGGTTGTTAAAACCGATCACCTTCGACCATTAGGATTACTCTAGAAGTATCTGGAACGTAGACTGGACTGTCTTGGTATTAGATCCAATAATCGGCGGACTCCACTTTACAAATGTCCTGATGGACGGCGGCAGTGGTCTAAACCTGTTATACTAGGACACAATCCGCAATATGGGGATAGACCCAAAAAAAATCGCCATAGCAAAACCTCCTTTCAAGGGGTAACGCCAGGCCCGGATGCCCGTTGTATGGGTTCTCTCCGGCTAGAAGTTATGTTCGGCTCCCCCGATAACTTCCGTTGTTAACAGCTAACTTTCCACATCGCCCCATTCTCAAGTAGCTATCAAGCACTGCTGGGACGCGAAGCTTTTGCCCGCTTTAACGCAATACCGCATTATGCATCTCTTACGCTTAAGATGCCCGGTCCACGAGGCATCATCTCATTAAAGGGAAAACATTGAGTGTTCCTCTCGCGTGGAAGACAGTGCGGCTGCCTTGACAGCCCCACAATAAAGCGGCTTCACCAGCTAAAGCACCTAAACAGGTCATCAAGACCACGGACACGGCTAGACGAGTCCGGCATAAACATACAATTGATAAAGGCTTAATAGCCATATACCCCTGTGCTAGGAGCTCCGCGCATATAAAACAAGAGACAATAAAGCTCAATTTTACCCATTTCGATTTATACTTTGTTTATTTAGTAACTTATGTTCGGCACGATCTTTCTTCAACTAAGTTCCTCTCTTTTACAGATGAACATCGTGCTACGCCCGTCCAGGATACGGCACAACGGAGACACAAGCGCAGACGTGCAGCAGGGACCCGTTCCAAGGATTCTTTTCAGATTAAGACCCTGCGTAAACCTTTTTTACTGTCTCTTGTTGATACACATCCCCTGGTTTCTTGGTATAACCAAGGAGGAGGCTGGCGTTTTGGCATGTGGCCACGTCAGAGTTTTGCGCGTACCTGGACACTAGGGGCTTATTACTAAGGGCGTTATCCCGTCCGCCCTCATAAAGACCGAATACCTTAGGGAGTGTTCGGCGTCGCGAGTTTGGCCTTATATGCATCAGCTCCAAATCATGTCTTTGGTCAAATGTTGGGTTTGCCCGGCTCCTGTGTTTTGCTGCCTTACGTTCCGCTCTATCGGCTAAGGCGGCACCAGGAGAACTACTACGATTGTGCCCCGGTTCGGCCAGGCGAGCACCTCAGTAGAGAAAGCCGAAAACTGACTGTCATGATATAGCGTGAGACTGGTCAACCACTCGATGACTTACCGGAATCTTTAGGATTCCTCCGCATTAACGAAGGGTCGTTTCCCGGCCAGGCACATACGCCCCACGAGTTCGGGCGAGCGCAGGCGCCACCAGGGGCTATATAATTAGCCTCACTATCAAACTCCTATGGCTAAGTGAAAGTGATAAAGCATCATAGTCCGATTGCCTAGTTCGCTGCGCTATCACCTCCTTTGTAGGACCAAGACGTTGGATCAAGTGTGAAAATGCGCCTTCTACGAACACCCCCGCACTATGTGCGTGGGGGCTGAAGCCAACGACTGCCATCTTTCAGATTATATATACATATATGTTAAACGGCCGCACAGGAGGTATTATCATACTTGCAGGCACAAGTATAAAAAGCTTCTACAATTTATCAAAATTTACAATAATATATGCTATTAGAATATAGTATCCTTCCAGCACTACGTCTCTATTAAACGAGCGCCTTGCAGAACTTCCTGAAAATAGTGCTTGGCAGGTACTCGGCTTCCATCCGAGTCTGGGGATGCAATAGCGGTGGCCTCCATTTCTGTCCAGTATGTCTTGACACGGGCAAGAGCCATCCGCGCACCCTCTATGCACGCTGACCTCTTCATCGCATCGATATGTGGCACCGCACCAAGGAATTGCTGCACCAAGTTGAAATAAATTTTCGGCTCTCGCCTCTCTGGCCACAGATGACTCATGACATACTTCATGGCGAGTCCGGACAACCTATTCAGCTTGGCCCATTCGGCCAAATGATCGGCTAATGATAGTGGACGCTCTGGATTGTGGAACTGCGACCAAAAGAGCTTTTCCACTTCGCGATCTTCTTGATCTCGGAAGTGTTCGGCCGCATCTGCGGCACTCGCTGCCAAATCCAGATAGGTGTCCACTGTACTCCACATCCGGTTTAACGGAGCATGTTTAGGATCACAGAACTTCCTCCGCAGAATAAAGGGCTTTCCAGCCGCGATCTCTCTGGCTTGACGTAGCTTCTCCTTCATAGCTCTCATTGCAGAGTGAGCATCCTTGGCATCGGCAACGGCCTTCTCCAGGTCCGTCTGTTCTGCCTGATCTTCTTTTTCAAGAAGCTTGCAACGGTCAGTAACGCTCTTCAGCTTCACAGCCATCTCGGCCATTTCCTTCTTGCTTCGGTAGTGAGCAGCCTGTTCGGCTTTCAGCTCTTCAATTGCCTTTCCGGCAGCCGCATCACTTTTTCTGGCTTGCTCCTTGGCTCGGGCAAGTTCTGCCCGAAGATTCTCCATGGCAGAAGCACCATCTGCATCAAGCGCACACATTGTAAGATACTGGCATAAAGCTCCTCTTACCAGGTGCCGCCGGAGTAATTACATACCTTGTGCCTTGTCAAGCCGCTTGTTGACAAGCGCGATGTCGGCATCTGCCACATCAAGTTGCCGCTTTAGCTCGGCAAATTCATCAGCCCGGATGGCCACCCGACACTTCGCCACCTACATATGAAGGCGGCATATTAGACCTGGGATTATGATCCTCTGCATGTCGTCACTTTTGACAATGCACAGAGTCTCAGGGGCTACTATCTACACAGGGCGCATCTTATTTATGCGCAACTGTCCAAAAAGGGAACATTATCTCACGTACCTCAAAACCCGTCAGTAAACTCCTGACGGCCTCGTGCAATCCGCTCTCCGCGGACGAAATCCTCTCAATCACCGTACCCATCAATGCACGGTGCTCCTCTGAGATAGATGCTCGCACTAGAAGATCTTTCAGCTCCTCCGACCGCGCACTAGACGGTGCCGGACTCGTCCGATGGCCCTTTCCGAAGGCTGGACGCGGAGGGCTTTGGGGGGCCATATGACTACCTTCTGGCCCTGCCGGATTCGGAGAAACCCTCCGCGACGATACCTCAGGGTCGCCCGCCTCGCAAGGCGGTACGGCAGGGGAGGCGTTCCGCTCTCCATCATCTCCCGAAGAAGATCCCCCGAAGACGAGCTCTGCTGAGAAGGGCTAAGGTCCGAGCTACAAGGTAAATTTTCTATTACTTTTCTCAGATATGAAGCAGGGATTTCTCTCATTTCCTAAAAAGAAAACTCATCTCTACTTACGGCTCAGTGGAGGGCTGATCCCCTTGAGGGTATAATTCGGCCGAAGTATCCCCCAGCACAGGACCCTCTGGCGAAGATTTCTTCGCCCGCTTTGAGGCCATGGTCTCCAGGTCTTCAGAGGCGGTCCTCTTCTTCCCCTAAGGAGAGGAATTTTTGATTCCTCCCTTCCAAACAGCCTCCTTCGAGGAGGCTGTAGCTTCCTTGTCCCCTCCCTCGCTTTCCTTCGAAGGCACAACCTCCAACATCCTGACTAGCACGGGACACGACGTGGTCTCAGGGAGGGGGGCGGACACCTGATTAGCTTTGCTTTCGCTATCCACTCCTGTTTAAAGGACACCTCTTTTAAGGGCAATTTTATAAATATGCGGATTGCGAGTCCGGGCACAGGGCTACTTACTTGAGTATCCGGGCGGTTGCAGCTCAGACCTGCATCCTCGGTCAAGTCCGGACACATTGCTTGTGATCCGAAGAACAATTTGTACATCTCCACGGGCGTCACGCCCATAAAATGTTGGAGAGCTCGTGGTCCCTCCGGATTGAACCCCCACAGGTGGAGGGGGCAACGTTTGCATGGCAGAGCTCGGCGAATCAGCATAACCTGTGTCACCGCGACCAGACTGATATCTCTTTCTAGGAGATCTCGAATGCGGCCCTACAACAAGGGCACGTCCTTGGACGGACCCCAGTCCAGTCCTTTATTGACCCATGACACTAGCTATGGTGGGGGACCCGAGCAAAAGGCAGGTGGTGCCACCCACTTGGTGCTCCTGGGAGCGGTGATATAAAACCACTCTCGTTGCCATAAGCTGGACTCCTCTTGAAAAGAGCCCTCGGGCAATGGAGCACCAGCATTCTTGCTTATAAAAGCACCTCCGCACTCCGCATGCCGTCCCTCGATCATCTTCAGCTCTACTTTGAAGGTCTTGAGCCATAGTCCGAAGTGAGGGGTAATACTGAGGAAGGCTTCACACACGATGATGAATGAGGAAATATGGAGGATGGCCTCCGGGGCTAAGTCGTGAAATTCCAGCCCATAATAATACATGAGCCCCCTCACGAAGGGATCTGTCGGGAAGCCTAGCCCCCGAAGGAAGTGAGACATGAACACCACACTCTCACTAGGCTTGGGAGTGGGAATGACCTGCCCTTGAGCAGGCAGCCTATGCCGGATTTCGCCGGTCAAGAACATGGCCTCTCTCAACTTCAGCACGTCCTCCTCCGTGACGGAGGCGGGCATCCATCGGCCTCGAAGGTCAGAACCAGACATTGTTCAAGGTCCGAAGCGCCTGAAATCTGGAGCCTTGGGTGTTGGAACTCGAGGCGAAGGGCGAACTCATTTGAGATTAAAAGAAAGGAGCAAGGCCTTGGTCTCTTTATAAGAGGTTGAATACCAAGGGCCCTCCCCGTGACCGTTTAGGACTCGCCTTTGATCGAGAAAACATACCAACAGGTACGGTTAGGTTACCCATGCCCGTATTGATGAGAATCCTAGAATAAGGGGACACGATCTCTGCTTTGACAAGACGTGCCAAGGAAACCGCCTCGCTAAACGCGCTGAGGTCGGACAGTAAAACGATTCGAATAAAGACCTGGCCGTGGTGTGATGTCACACTATGGAATACGTCAGCAGATTAGATTTGTGTAAATATTATTCTCTCTATGGCAATATGTGGAAACTTATTTTGCAGAGGCGGACACTACCTTTGTGTTCAAAATCTTCTATGAAGTACTTGGAGGAGGATCCCGCCTTGGAATGTCGAAGACAATCTGCGCGCCGGACTCGTCGTCATTGAAGCCTGGTTCAGGGGCTACTGAGGGAGTCCCGGATTAGGGGGTGTCCGGATAGCCGGACTATACCATCGGCCGGGCTCCTGGACTATGAAGATACAAGATTGAAGACTTCGTCCCGTGTCCGGAAGGGACTTTCCTTAGCGTGGAAGGCAAGCTTGGCGATACGGATATGTAGATCTCCTACCATTATAACCGACGCTGTGTAACCCTAGCCCTCTCCGGTGTCTATATAAACCGGAGGGTCTTAGTCCGTAGGACGAACAACAATCATACCGTAGGCTAGCTTCTAGGGTTCAGCCTCTCTGATCTCGTGGTAGATCTACTTTTGTACTACCCATATCATCAATACCAATCAAGAAGGACGTAGGGTTTTACCTCCATCAAGAGGGTCCGAACCTGGGTAAAACATTGTGTCCCCTGCCTCTTGTTACCATCTGCCTAGACGCACAGTTCGGGACCCCCTACCCGAGATCCGCCGGTGTTGGCACCGACACTCATAAAATAGGCAGGGGCATTAGTCAATCCAAATGACATGACCGTGTACTCATACAACCCGTATCTTGTAGTGAAAGCTGTCTTAGGTATATCCTGTTCTCGGATCATCAACTGGTGGTATCTTGATCGGAGATCGATCTTGGAGAATACTTTAGCTCCCTGCAACTGGTCAAATAGATTATTGATCATCGGTAGTGGGTATTTGTTCTTTATTGTCACTTCATTCAATGCTCGATAATCAACAACCATTCTCAAAGATCCATCCTTCTTCTCAACCAAGAGCACTGGGGCTCCCCACAGTGACGAACTTCGTCGAATGTAACCTTTCTCCGATAACTCCTTTATCTGCTTCTTAATTTCCTCCAGATCATTTGCGGGCATCCGGTATGGCCTCTTCTATATTGGTCATGTGCCTGGCAATAGCTCTATCAAAAAAACAATGTCACGATCTGGCGGCATGCCTGGTAATTCCTCTGGAAATACATTCGGGTAATCCTTCACAACATGCACTTCTTCCTGAACAACTCCCAAGAGAGAATTCACTTGGGTCCTCCTTGGCGCATGTGTAGACACATACTTGATCCTTTTTCCCTCTGGGGTGGTGAGTAAAATTGACTTACTAGCACAATCAATGTTTCGTCCATACTTCGATAACCAATCCATGCCTAATATTATATCCAATCCTTGGGACTCCAAAATTATTAGGTCTGAGGGGAAAACATGGCTACGAATGGTTAAGGGTATCCGGTCACACCATCGGCTGGCCATATACTCTCCTCCTGGCAAGCTTACTAACATGGGTGACCTGAGATCTAAGGTTGGTAACTTAAACTTGTCCACAAATCCCCTTGATATGTATGAATGCGATGCACCAGTATCGAAAAGAACGAGTGCGGTAAATGACTTAATCAAAAACTTACGGATCACTGCGTCAGGCTGATCTTCAACCTCCTCCACATTGATGTGGTTCACCTGACCTTGATACGTTTCCAACGTATCTATAATTTGTGATTGTTACATGCTATTATATTATCTGTTTTGAATGTTTAATGGGCATTAATATACCTTTTTATATTATTTTTTGCACTAACCTACTAACCAAGGCCCAGTGCAAATTGCTGTTTTTTTGCCTATTTCAGTGTTTTGTAGAAAAGGAATATCAAACGGAATCCAAATGGAATGAAACCTTCTTGAGAGTTCTTTTTGGAGCAAACGTGATCTAGGAGACTTAGAGTGGACGTCAAGAAAGAAGCGAGGAGGCCACAAGGCAGGAGGGCGTGCCCCAGGGGGTGGGCGTAGCCCCCACACTCATGGGCCCCTCGCAGCTCCACTGACCTACTTCTTCCTGCTATATATACCCATATACCCTGAAAACATACAGGAGCACCATGAAACCCTATTTCCACCGCCACAACCTTCTGTACCGGTGAGATCCCATCTTGGGGCCTTTTCCGGTGCTCCGGCAGAGGGGGAATCGATCACGGAGGGCTTCTACATAGTTATTAGCCTCTCTGATGATGTGTGAGTAGTTTACCACAGACCTTCAGGTACATAGTTATTAGCTAGATGGCTTCTTCTCTATCTTTGGATCTCAATACAAAGTTCTCCTCGATTCTGTTGGAGATCTATTCGATGTAATTCTTTTTGTGGTGTGTTTGTCGAGATCCAATGAACTGTGGTTTTATAATTAAGACTACCTATGAACAATATTTGATTCTTCTCTGAATTCTTTTATGCATGATTTAATATCTTTGCAAGTATCTTCGAATTGTCAGTTTGGTTTGGCCTACTAGATTGATCTTTCTTGCAATGGGAGAAGTGCTTAGCTTTGGGTTCAATCTTGCGGTGTCCTTTCCCAATGACAGCAGGGGCAGCAAGGCACGTATTGTATTGTTTCCATCGAGGATAAAAAGATGGGTTTTATATCATATTGCTTGAGTTTATCCCTCTACATCATGACATCTTGCCTAATGCGTTACTCTGTTCTTATGAACTTAATACTCTAGATGCATGCTGGATAGCGGTTGATGTGTGGAGTAATAGTAGTAGATGCAGAATCGTTTCGGTCTAGTTGTCGCGGAAGTGATGCCTATATACATGAACATCCCTAGATATTCTCATAACTATGCGCTTTTCTATCAATTGCTCGACAGTAATTTGTTCACCCACTGTCATGGTTTTATCACGGCAGATGTCCTAGTGAGAGGACTTAGTCGTGGAGCCATCGTGATGGGCTAGCTTAAAGGGGTTATAGCGCAAACAAGGGACACAAGGAATTATACTGGTTCGGCCCCGTACGATGAAGGTAAAAGCCTACTCGAGTCGTGATGGGATTGCTAGGGTTTCGATGACCAGGGAGCGAATCCGTTTTGCCTGGATCTCGAGTTACTGTTTGTTGTCCCTAAACCACTGTCGGGTCGTCCCTTTATATACACAGGTTGACGCCCGGCGGTTTACAGAATCCCAACGCCGGCTCATAAATGTGCCCAGCTCGGTTTCTACCTTTCCTTGCCTTACAACATAAGTTACATATCATATGGAGGTTATGTCTACGGGCTCTAATCCGCCTTTGGGCCTGGGCCTTCATGTTAGATCTCCTCTGTAAAGCACCATACTTCTTGTATTCATGGGATTCAAACATGACTAACTCATTATGGGCCTAACCCAACCCCTCATGGCCGGTTTATACTTAGTAGTAATATCCCCAACATTTGGCCCAGATTGATTTGAACTTATTCATGTCAATCTTCAACACTTAGAAAATTCCTCCTTCAGCACCTTCGCACAAATCTTGTAAATCGCCATGACATCATCTTCCAAGTTCGTAATAAACCACCATGATGTCACCTATTCTTAAAAATTGGATATATCTCACCTTCATTAATGAGCCTTCGACAATCGAGGCGACAACTCTGTCATATATCCAACTTTTGGGCTCCTCGACTTACGCGCCTGTCACTTATCCCTTCACCTTATAAATAAGACCGGGGGTCCTTTTCATTTTTTTCCTCCTACCTCCTTGCTTCTTCTTCCTTGCGCCGACCTGACCCTTACGCGCAGCCGCCATCGTCAAGCTCCGCCCTCGTCTTCATCTCCATCCGCTGCATCAACCTGAACCTTCCAGAGAAACGCGGCGCACCTTCGCTGTTTCAACAGCTTTGGTGAGTTCCTCTTCCTTTCCTCTATAGATCCACTCGGGTTCTCGCGAGTTCATAGCAGCTTCATGGTGTTCTACCCTTGTTCTTCATTAGATCCTATATGACGGACTTCAAACTTGATGTACTTCCGTGCGGTAGCAATGACAGTCCTTATTTTGACTATCAAACCATGCCTTTTGTGTATAAAAATCGATCTAGAACTTTGCGAACTGCTCAAGCACCAACTTTTAGGTCTAAATCTTTTCCTTTTCCTAACATGTGGTAGATCCAAAATTCCAATGTGAAACAGTGAAACTTGATTTTCCTCACTTAGTCATCTTTTTCGCTTCAGAGCTGTACTTTCATTGTCTGCGTAGGTGGTTTATCCTTTAGAAAATAATCTTCCATATACCATTAGTCCCCTTGTAAACCGCCAATCGCTTTACCATTTATAATAGCATCAACCTCTGGTATAACAATTTTGCATGCTTGAATACCTTTTCCATAACCTGCTACGCTTTATGTTTGCCAACCATGAGTCTTAAACCGGCATTAATCTTTTTCTAGCTCTTCATTCGAAATGGCCAAACAATTTTATGCTTCTAACTAGGCCTCTTCCCGGGTTACTGAAGACCAACTAGATGAATGCGTCAGAACTGGTGCTTTATCAAGACAAAGTGAAATCCACTGGCGAGTTCCCGGTCCAGAAAACCCTCCTACCCCCAAGGATGGCGAGGTAGTGGTATTTGTTGATCATATGAGACATGGTTTTAAACCGCCCGGATCCAAGTGTTTTCGTGATGTGCTTGCCAGCTTCCAGATCCACCCTCAAGATATTGGACCTAACTCCTTGTCCTATATTTGCAACTTTCAAGTGTTTTGTGAGGCCTATCTACAAGAAGAGTAGACCGTTGAATTGTTCAGGGATTTTCTACTTGAACCGTCGTACTGAATTTGTAGACGGGCCCAACACTGAACTTGGCGGCGTTTCCATTCAAAAAAGGAAGGACGTTAGTTTCCCTCATGCCAAACATCATAGTCATCCTAAGGATTGGAACCAGACTTGGTTCTACTGTAAGGATACTTCCCCTGATGATGTGAACCCTCTGTCGGGTTATTGTGCTCACCGGCTTATCAACACACATCCATTTTCGCAACGGCTGACCACCAAGGAATGGGCCACATATGCACCACAACTCTTCAAGCTCAGAGCTTTTATGGCTAATGGTTTGACAGGAGTTGACTTTGTTCGTTGCTGGATATCTTGGAGTATTTTACCGTTAAGTTGTCGCCCCGGTTTAATGTGTGAGTACTCAGGGGACTCAAAAGATCCTCAACAACATATTGATATTCAGCTAACATAGGTTGAAGTTACTAAGTCTGTTAAGAAAATATTGAATGAATCGGAGGCTGTCTACAACAAAACCGGGTTAAGTCCCTTCTATACTTTGAATAAACCGCCAGCTGTAAGAATTGCCTCACTCTTGCTTGTAATTGATATTCTTAATTATATAACCTTTTTTGTAACCTCTATCAATCTTTTAACAGGGTGACGATTCATTTTGGAAGAAGAAACCTCAAGATAAACCGGCCAAGACCCCTCGACCCAAGACGAAGGTTGTTAAGAAACCTGCCAAGAATAAGGCAGCTGAATCCATCGGGTTGAACCTCGATGAGGACCTTGATAATCCGGACTCTTAGGTAGAACTTTGACTCTCTTGGTTCATTTTTCATACACCTCATTGACAATGATTATTATTAGGATGACGCTGAAGGCAGCCAAGCCGATGACGCAGAGGTAATTATCCTTTCCTCCAGTTCAGACCCTCTGCTAACACAAAAAATCCGCCAAGCAATCCATAAAGTAAGATTTTCTCACCCCCTAGCTCACTTGGACCCACACTTTCTTTTGAAGAAGCAGCAACACGAAGCTCGCCGCACAACCCGACACTATGGCCAAGTAGTCACTTCAGCCGGTTTACCGAACACTCTGGTTCGGAAACGTCAATCTAAGGTCTCACACACTTCTGATACTTCTTATCCCAAGGCAGGTTATTTCCGACAACCTCTCAATCCGTCTGATTAAAATTATCAGGGAACACCTCATTCATCATCTAGCGAGTCAACGGCCACACAGCTCCCTCCTCTTAAGATTGTTCCTGGGTAAACACTTTAAACTTAATCTTTTGACGCTTTATACTTACATGCTATACTAACATTTATATCTTGTCCTTTCTGAGCCAAGGCTAGACCCAGCAAGAAAGCTCGGGTAAATAAACCGTCTGATGACAATGCGGTTATTGAACTGGAAAGAACTCCTGAACCGAAAGGAATAAATACTGACGCCGTGCTTGATGATCCGCCACCTCAAGATCATGACTTTTTTGTTGAACAAGTAGACTTTGACACAACAAACCATGCTGATAAATCGACTAGCCCGGTACGAACTGATGATAAACTGTCAAGTCCAGCTAAGGCTACTGATAAATCGTCAACTCTAGTAAAGGCTGCTGATGATAAGGAAAATGACATTATGATTACTGGCGTTGGCCACACCACCCCTGGCAATCCTATTGCGTTATCAAAGCATAGTGCCAAGGAAGAGCTTTCTCCTATGGGCAAAGGCAAGTGGAGCACAGACATGTCAAGCTACACCCACCTCAATGCCCAAGAACATCATTCTGGTTTTTTAAGCCGTCTGTACACAAACCGCGACTACAAAGCCGGTTTAGTTAATCTGATGAAGGAGCGATATGAGGTAAGTACATAACTATTTCTCTCTTATGTCCAATTTCAAATACCAACTCTAGTAGCCCCCAAGAGCCGATTTATGATGCCAATCTAAACTGGGACTTTGTAATATCTCAACTGTACATGCTTACCGTCCAAGGGCCGATTGATCTGTTTAAGATGAACCAGCACTTTAGAATTGTAATCTTTAACTTTTACCAATGTTACTTTGAGAAAATGACATTAGCCCCCAAGTGCCAAGAATAATACTTGTATTGCGCTTGGGACATGTAAAAAAATTCTGATAATCAAGAAAATAGGCATTAGCCCCCAAGTGCCAAGTGTATAACTTGTTATGTGCTTGGTACTTCCAATATTCACTACCACCTTATAATATGTCTTTCTCTTATAGGCTGAGCTGAGCAAAAAGGAAGCCCAAACCGCTGACCTTCAAGAAAATATCAAATCCCAGCAAACAGAAACCTCCAAAGCCAAAGAGGAACTGACCAATGCCTTAGTAGCCATGGAGAAGCTGAAGGAAACTTTTAAGAAGGAACGGGCGGATTGGGGCATAGAGAAAACCGCATTGCAAAAGAGAGCTGAAGACGTAGAAGCAGCCCTTAAACCAGTGGCCGAAGAGCTGACCGGTTTAAAGCGGCAGATAAATGCCATGACCGCTGCTATGTTTGGTAAGTATCCTCACCTGAATTTTTCGACATACATTATATCATCAGTTACTGGTTTACTGATGCTTGCAATGACAGAGGAACTCGCATTACCCATCTGGGCTCTGACATGCGGATGAAGCTGAAGGCTGCCTATACTCTTATAGAGCAGTTATATTCCGGAGCTCAACGGGCCATTTGCACTGCTGCTCATAACAAACCGCCTCCAACTTTGATAAAGGAAACCCTTGAGAACCTGTCAATGCTGCCTTCTTGGTTGGACGAGTTAAAAAGATCATCTGCAAGGCCAGGTGCGCTGACTGCGCTAATCCGGGCTAAGGCATGGATACCAGATCTTGACTCGTCGGATATAGGCAGCGGCTATCCTGGCATAAAGGAGGATAGTTCAGAGTTTAACAATGATGATCTTCGAAGGTTGACAAAGGAAATGCGACCCTTAGCAAGCAAATTGGCTGAAGAAACAGATCTCTCTCACTATCAGCCGGTTTATGATTCTGATCATAAAAGACTTCCTGCGCCAACACATGATGTAGAAGATCTTATTCTGCCAATCCGTAAGCACACCTATGCCCCTGATGTTGACCTCTCCAACCTTATAAGCGATGAAGCTGTGTTCCAAGCCTTAACTGGAATCGATTGGGCAACCATTGACTTCCAGCCGCTGGGTAGAGAGGAGGAGGATGCACCAGCGCAAGACGATCCACAGCCTTCAAGTCAGCCTGGTGACGAGTCATGATCCGGAGGCCGGTATAGCTTTCTGCGTACTGCCACACTTGCTGAAAACAATTATTCTTTCTAGGCATTAAAGCGCCTTGTAATAGGCTAGTTAAAAATACTTGGTCTGCTATGCCATGGCGCATATTTATGTTGCCTAATATTGTTAATCCATCATGCTTTAGGATATATTATGTTCATAATCCGTAGCGGTGTTATTCAAACTGTTCCTGCATACAAGAAGTTAAAAGTGTCCTGGCGGTTTACCGCAGGACGGGTCATGATGCCCAAATATATAGCTGGGGTTTATAACCAAGGCTGTACTTTGAAAATAATCAAAGATGAAAGAGATGATACCTGTGATATTGAATCACAATGTTGGTTGATCAACTTTTTGTATAGTAAGAGTGATAACCTCAATCTTGAGTATTGATAACTCTTTCCATGTTTTGCCGGTTTATGATTGAACCATACCAGGTTATAACAAACACCAGTTTATCCATATATAATGCTGGTGACTTGTTGTCAAAACCAGACCGGATCAATAAACTCCGAATTATAACTGATCATGTACTTGCAAATTATCGTTGAAAGCCAAGCCGGGTAAATAAACGCCGGTTTATCATAATATATTATGAATCTCACCAGAGGAGAAAAAACTTGGCAAATAAAAACATAAAACGAATATGCAAGGCTTTTCATGGGCTGCAAGGCCCAAAATCGAGGCTTTTCATGGGCTCCCAGGCCACTGAGTTAAACCATTTTTCAAAGCCTTTTAAGATGGACCTCACATTAACCAATCGTCATTTTAACTATGACAAGTTCAGGCTCTATGAGATTGACTTGTGAAACGTTCGGCGGGTCATACCAGGATTACCTGGACGGAGTGGCTTACTTAAAAAGGCAGGATAACCTGGGGTTTTAGGTGAATACACCTGGCTTCCAAGCCTGGCTTGATAGCCTATTACAAGGGTGTAGACTTCTATGTTCTTTGAGAAGCAAAGAGCCCCAAGGTAGATCGGCGGCTACTCCTCCGATGAGCAATATTTTGAGCTGTGCTCAGTGGGTGCCTATGTTTGAGTTGTGCTTTTGCAACACTCTCTTTGGCCCCACGTGATTTCCTTTTGGCCTTATGCCGATCAAGAGGTGTAGGTATGGTTCAAATACAACCAAGCCCCCAAGTGATTTCCCTGGTGGCCTTACGACGATCAAGAGGTGTAGCTATGGTTCGAATACGACCAAGCCCCCAAGCGACTTTATATATATATATATAGAGGTAAAACTGTGTCTACCATAGCTTGCCACAGAACTAGTTAAGTTTCCCTAAACTTCTAACGGTTCAAAAGTTATCAAAAAATATGAAATAAATATGGGAGCATCTCTCTAATGTAATAAGACGATCCAACGGAGGGATTGTCAAAATATGCATCTATGTGTCCTCGACAAAAATAATAAGCATTTCAGCTCACTGCGACATAAATATATACTAAACTATTTGTTTTTTTTGTCCAGGACACATACAGTCGTATTTTTTTAATCCCTCCGTTGGATCATGTTATATTATAGGTGTGTTGGTTTAGTATTTTTTTCAGAATTTTTGAGAACTTTTGTACCGTTGAAACGCTTAACTAGTTCTGTGGCAAGCACTTGTAGAAAATCCTACTCCTATATATATATATATATGGCTTTATAAGCCGGATCAATGGGTTAATAGAATTCTTCTTTATAAATAGAAGCCCCCATGTAACCACACATGATGTAAGAAAAAACAGAGACCCCGCTTTAGCTGAGGCTCCGGTTTATTATATTGATCAAAATATATAGATTGTCATAACTATGTACATAAGAAGAACCTGTGGCTCAAGTTTAGTAATGCCGAAGATGAGCTATACTCCACGGCCATTGGGTCTCCTCCTCCGATTTACATGAGTGTTTGTGCTCTCGAACATCAATAAGTTAGTATGATCTGTTGTGCAGATTTTTGCTGACCACAAAAGGTCCTTCCCAAGGTGGGGACAACTTGTGCATATCAGTTTGATCCTGGATGAGACGGAGCACCAGATCACCTTCTTGAAAAGTTCTGGTTTTAATCCGGCGGTTGTGATAACGACGTAGGTCTTGCTGGTAAATCACCGAACGAGCCGCTGTGAGATCACGCTCCTCATCTGACAGGTCCAGTGAATCCTTACGGGTTTCTCATTATCAACCGGTTTATGATTCTGATCATAAAAGACTTCATGCGCCAAAACTTGATGTAGAAGATCTTATTTCACCAATCCGTAAGCACACCTATGCCCCTGATGTTGACCCCTCCAACCTTATAAGCGATGAAGCTGTGTTCCAAGCCTTAACTAGAATTGATTGGGCAACCATTGACTTCCAGCCACTGGGTAGAGAGGAGGAGGATGCACTAGCACAAGACGATCCACAACCTTCAAGTCAGCCTGGTAACGAGTCATGATGCGGAGGCCGGTTTAGCCTTCTGCGTACTGCCACACTTGCTGAAAACAACTATTCTTTTTAGGCATTAAAGCGCCTTGTAGTAGGCTAGATCAAAATACTTGGTCTGTTATGCCATGGCGCATATATATGTTGCCTAATACTTTTAATCCATCATGCTTTAGGATATATTATGTTCATAATCCGTAGCAGTGTTATTCAAACTGTTCCTGCATACAAGAAGTTAAAAGTGTCCTGGCGGTTTACCGCAGGACGGGTCATGATGCCCAAATATATAGCCGGGGTTTATAACCAACGCTGTACATTGAAAATAATCAAAGATGAAAGAGATGATACTGTGATATTGAATCACACTGTTGGTTGATCAACTTTTTGTATAGTAAGAGTGATAACCTCAAACTTGAGTATTGATAACTCTTTCCATGTTTTCTCGGTTTATGATAAAAACTGTACCGGGTTATAACAAACACCGGTTTATCCATATATAATGCTGGTGACTTGTAGTCAAAACTAGACTGGGTCAATAAACGCCGGATTATAACTGATCATGTACTTGCAACTTATTGTTGAAAGCCAACCTGAGTCAATAAACGCTGGTTAATCATAAGATATTATGAATCTCACCAAAGGAGAAAAAACTTGGCAAATAAAAACATAAAACGAATATGCAAGGCTTTTCATGGGCTGCCAGGCCCAAAATCGAGGCTTTTCATGGGCTCCTAGGCCATTGAGTTAAACCATTTTTTGAAGCCTTTTAAGATGGACCTCACATTAGCCAATCGTCGTTTTAACTATGACAAGTTCAGGCTCTATGAGATTGACTTGTGAAACATTCGACGGGTCATACCAGGATTACCTGGATGGAGTGGCTTACTTAAAAAGGAAGGATAACCCGGGGCTTTAGGTGAATACACCTGGCGTCCAAGCCTGGCTTGATAGCCTATTACAAGGCTGTAGACTCTCTTTTGCAACACTCTCTTTGGCCCCATAAAATGTTCTTTGAGAAGCAAAGAGCCCCCGAGCAATATTTTGAGCTGTGCTTAGTGGGTGCCTATGTTTGAGTTGTGCTTTTGCAACACTCTCTTTGGCCCCACGTGATTTCCTTTTGGCCTTAAGCCGATCAAGAGGTGTATCTATGGTTCAAATACAACCAAGCCCCCAAGTGATTTCCCTAGTGGCCATATGCCGATCAAGAGGTGTGGCTATGGTTCGAATACGACCAAGCCCCCAAGTGACTTTATATATATATATATATATATATATATGGCTTTATAAGCCGGATCAATGGGTAAATAGAACTTTGCTTTATAAACAAAAGCCCCCATGTAACCACACATGATGTAAGAAAAAACAGAGACCCCGTTTTAGCTAAGGCTCCGGATTATTATATTGATCGTAATATATACATTGTCATAACTATGTACATAAGAAGAGCCTATGGCTCAAGTATAGTAAGGCCGAAGATGAGCTATATTCCACGGCTGTTGGGTCTCCTCCTCCGATTTACATGAGTCTTTGTGCTCTCGAACATCGATAAGGTAGTATGATCCATTGTACAGATTTTTGCTGACCGCAAAAGGTCCTTCCCAAGGTGGGGACAACTTGTGCATATCAGTCTGATCCTGGATGAGACGGAGCACCAGATCACCTTCTTGAAAAGTTCTGGTTTTAACCCGGCGGTTGTGATAATGACGTAGGTCTTGCTGGTAAATCGCCGAACGAGCCGCTGCGAGATCACGCTCCTCATCTAACAGGTCCAGTGAATCCTGACATGCTTTCTCATTATCAGCTTCAACATAAGCCGCCACACGGGGCGAGTCATGACGGATGTCACTAGGGAGAACCGCCTCTGCTCCGTAAACCATGAAGAAAGGTGTGTAACCCGTAGATCTGTTCGGTGTGGTATTGATACTCCATAACACAAAAGGAAACTCCTCCAACCAAAAACTTGGCATCCGCTTTAAAGGAACCATAAGCCGGGGCTTGGTGCCTCTCAAAATCTCTTGATTCGCTCTCTCTGCTTGACCATTATATTGGGGGTGAGCCACTGATGACACGTCAAGCCGGATGTGCTCACGTTGACAAAATTCTTCCATAGCACCTTTGGACAGATTAGTAACATTATCGGTTATGATGCTGTGTGGAAAACCAAAATGGAAGATCACCTTTTTGATGATCATGAAACCTCACCTCCGATCAATGTGGGAGGACAATATGGAGGATTTAGTTCAAGGAAATTTCCCGAACTCTGTGGTATTAATGAACAAATTTTTTTACTTCCATCGTTGCCAACCAATGTGATCCTTTAAGATCGCTAGCTTTCGACTTCACCCAGTCGAAGGTACTAACTCAAATAAACGGTGCTCCCTTTGCTGCCTAGACGAACAATCGGGAACGTAGGGGTAAGCACAGGAGCTAGGCAACCCAGCTTGGCAAAAATCTTAAGTCAAATTGATGCATATTTATGGCTTTATAATGATAATTACGGAAGGCGGCCCTTGTATATTAAATACAAATGACGATGATATGTTTATTTTGACTCTGTTGCGACCGTTTATCAGTTGAAAGTGGCCCATCGTCGGCTTCTACCCCTTTGTAGATACTACGCAGGGTGTCATCGCAATAACAAGACAACACTTAGCCGACGTCTAGGTGCCCGAAGGCGGTTGTGTTAGCAGAAACGAGGCAATCAGATATGCGGGCTTTATAACATTCACTTAGTAATAGGAGCTTTAAATTGGGGAAGCTAGCTATGAGCCCCCGGTTAGTGTTCGACGACATCCGAGGTCAAGCCAAAAACACTTCAGCCAATGTTATGAACGGCCCATCATTTAACATAGTCATCAGATTGCTGACCAGTTTACGCCTATTGTGACAGTCAATTTTCGGATTTCTCCACTGATATGCTTAACCATCCGAGCTGGAAGCACAATCGCAGTGGTTTTCCCTTTGCACACCTAGCTGAACAAAGCGGAATGTAGGAGGCAAGCACAGGAGCCGGGCAACCCAACTATTGACCGAAGACACAATTCGAAACAGATGCATATTTAGTAATATCCGAGAATGTTTTTGCCGAATCTCTAAAGGTGTCTGGCGTTGCACTGTGAGACTTGTGTTGAAAACAGACAAATAGTTTAAAAGTGCTATAACTTGGAAAACCAAAAACCGTCAGTAAAAACTTGACGTCCGAACAAGATCAAGTGTTCGGTGCCAATCCAAAAATTGGAAAAAGGAAAAAAATTGTGCTTCTGCCTTGCTTTAAAATGACACACCCGATCTCAACACTTCAAGCGGGCCAACCTACGGCTTCGAGCTCCTTATCCCAAAGGCGGAGTACTTCTTCGAGGACCGTTTAGCAAACTGAAATCGAGCATCTTTTTAGAGAGAAGACAGGCTATCCGGCTATTGACCATACACTCGAGTCGAAAAAGGAGCGTTAGAAAAAGACTTTGCAACGACGAAGGACAAAACACATTTACTATAAAACATCTCATATAAATTTTAAGAGCCCCCAAGTGACTTGGGTAAAAGAATTTTATGTATAATGATTGTATGTACCGATGTACTTATATCATATATGTGTTCACCCGAACTTTAAGCGTGTCTTAACCGACCGTCGGCTTCTCCCTCTTCAGTTAAGGACCGAAAAGTGTCATGTACTCCACCTGTTGAAAGTATCGATGGTGTGTCCAATAACCAGGCAATTAGGCCATAAGGATATAAGAGACAAAGCACGCTCAGGGAACTCATGCTATATTACTGACGAAGTGTAAGAAACATCTTTTAAGAAAATAGTACCTCCATCGATACCTTTCTTCGGTTGCTCATTGTTACTATGAGACTTGTGCAATAGATGTTTTGTACTCATAAGTTCCATTGTGTGCCGACCATTATTGAAAACAATAAGAGCGCTAGCTTTCGGCTTCACCCAGTCTGAGGTACTAACTCGGATGACCCGGTAGTAACAATCACAGAGGTGCTCCCTTTACCGCCTAGCCGAACAATTGGGAACATAGTGGTAAGCACAGGAGCCAAGCAACCCAGCTTGCGAAGCACTTAAGTCAACATGGTGCATATTGTGGCATAATACATGAACAAGGAACGAAGCCATACAAGTATAATCATATGCAAGAGGAAAGGCTTCATCAAGGAAGCCCCTAAATAAACGCAGTATTTGTATTTGTGTGTCACAAACAAAGTTTTGACAAGGAATTTTGTCACAAACAACTTTTTGCCAAAAAGTATATTGCTTGGTCGAACCGAACAAAATTTAAAACTGAAAGTCTTTGAGCATGAAAGCGACTTAGCTGGTTAATGTGCTCTCTGTTGATGACGCAATCCGAGCTTACGGCTGGGCGAGGTCCCAGCCTCCAAGCCGGTCCCGAGATGGCAGAGCGAAGAGCTCGGCACTCTGAAGTGGCGACATAGCACGGCCGATACAGGTCGGCAGTGTGAAGCCTAAGTACCCGGCTTCGGTTAATGAAGTGATGACGAAGCCCACGATCGAGCCGAGGTGACGTGGTATGTCGATACGCCGAGGTGATAGCGCTGCCCAACCCGGATAATTTACCTATGCACATAAGATAGTGCAGGGAAGAGATAATAGTAATAATAATAAATTAAAAAATCGTAGCATAATAAATAATTTATGCAAAGTGGATAAGTAAAGGAATATTGCTCGTGCGCCGAACACCCGACGAGGTAAAACCCTCTCGATGATGCCGAAGTCCCCGAGGCAACCGAACATGTCGGTATGGCAATTCAATCAACAAGGTGGTCATGCGAGCCAATTTACGCCAATTGGGACGACGACGCTGGCTTGCCTAAGTGACCGCATGACGCACTCGAGGTCGATCACCTACACACATAAAATAGTACGGTCCAAAAAGAATAATATAAATGTATATATGTAACATCCCTAGCCTTGCTATGCACATGGAATAGCTTGGTTGCTGCATCATGTCTAAATTTCTTTTAAACTTGAAATGGGGATTATTCAAACCCTAGCACTAAATCAATCCATCTAGGCTTGATTAAAATCTTTTTCAATAAACCCAAAATGCCCCTAAGAAAAGTTCATGACTTCTGGTTAAGGTGAAAACCTCTCCCAAAAATGATGAATATATTTCTAGGTCATCTTTGAATTTTTTAATTAACACAAAAGTATTTGAATTGGAGCCGTTTAAATGCTATATATATTTTAAATGGTCCAAATATTCTGAAGTTTTTTGTGGAGCCCTGAAATAATTCAGTTAACCTCCAAAATAATTGTCAGAATTACCTAAAATGATTTAGTTCCTAAACTAAATCAGAACAAAGAAAACAAAATAGAAAAAAAAACAGGAAAAGGGAAAAGGCTTACCTGGCCTTACCTGCAGCCCAACTAGGCAAAGCTGGCCTGGCCCACTGGCCGTGCCAGTCACCACCAACCTCTTGCCAGAAGGACGAGAGGCGCGTGGCTGCCGCACGCCGGCACGCGCCCGAGCCACCTCATGCTTCTCGCCGTCTCCCCGACGTCGCTCTGGACGCCTGGACATCGACACGCACCCCCCCCCCGACCCCTCTCACTCTTCCCCGAGGCCCTCCTCCCCTCTGCTCCCTCTCTCTCGCCCGAACCTGAGCGCCACCGTCGCCGCCGCTCGTTGCTTCCGCGCCCATCGCCGATGCCTTGCCTCCCCGATCAGTCCAGCACCTCCGCCACGACGCCCTCTTCCTCCTCTTCGAGCTACGCCTCACCAGGAGCTTTGCATCGCCGTCCCGCCATCGTCTTCCTCCTCGGATCACCGGAGATTGTCTTTGCTGTTCCGCCTGCACCAGACCTCCCCGAGCTCGCCGAGGCCACCGTAGCAACCACCGTGAGTTCCTCTCTCTTCCACCTAACCCCGCTGCTCCTCTCGCCCTCTAGCTTCGATTCCTACCGTGGCCAAATTTCGTCGCCGCTCGGGCACGTTGCCGGAGTTGCTCCAGCGACCATTTGGTCGTGCCAGCGTGTTCAAAGGGCTTGTGGGCATGCGTAGGTTTAGTAGGCGTCAAGAACCGGTCGTTTTGCACACCGTAGCGACGAATCCATCGTCACCCGAACTCCGGCCGCCGACTGTCGTTGTTGCAGACGCCGTTTCTGGCCCCCTCTTGCCCAGCCACCTGCTCCGTTGGACGCGGCGCACTTCGAGCTGCGTGTAGAGCCAAACCGCGAGTCAAACTATCGCCGGACGGCGAAACCCGAGCCTCTCCGCCGCGTCTGTCATCGCCGGCATCAAGCCGCCGACGTGTTGACCCTCTTGACCAGGGGTTTGACTCCCAGGGTCAATCATGTGTGGGCCCAGGCCCCTGTTTATTTAGTGTTAGGTAATTAGTGTTAATTAACTTAGTTAACTAGATGAGTCATTGACATGTGGGCCCCAGCCCCACTAACATTTGAGTTAGGTTTAATTTAAGGCTAGTTAACTATATTGATTAGCTGAGTGGATGACATATGGGTCCCACTGTCAGGTTTACTCTAGTTAGGCACTGTTGACCAGCTGACATCACAATGACGCAGTGCTGATGCAATAACTCATTTTCTGGATTTATTCTAATTCAGAAATTCCAGAAAATGCCTAAAACTTCTAAAATTCATAGAAATTAAACCGTAACTCCAAATGAAATAATTTACATATGAAAAATTATCAGAAAAATCCAAAGAATCTGATTATGGCATTATCATGCATGTTTGAACAACTTATGCCTGCTGATCAGGTCAAATCAAATAAGTGGCATTTAAATAATCACATATGGAGTTGAATTTGAGTATTTGGTTCGAACCAACTTCATTTAATCTGGTTTAGTTGCATTAGCTCAAATCACAACATATTGACATGTCATGATCATGCATCATAATGTGCATTGCATTAATTGTATTCTTTCTGTGTTTGCCGGTGATTGTTCCCCCTCGGTAGACTTATGTTTCGACGATGTGATCAATGACACCGATGAAGAGTTATACTATCTTCAGAAGTGCCAAGCAAGCAAAATTTCCTTGTTCATTCCGATACAATCCCACTCTCTCGCTCCTGCTCTGTTTTACTGCATTAGGACAACAATGATTCATCTGTTACTTGTTGCGGTAGTTGAACCCCTTATCCTCTGCATGACCTGTCATTGCCACAGTAAATAGATGAAACCCACTAGCATGAGTAGGAGTTGTTTGAGCCCTGATGTGCCTACTCATTCATGCTTGTTTGTCATGCCTGCTATTGCTTAGAGTTGTGTCAGGTCTGATTCATCAGGGATGAATTGGAAAGTTGTGGACATGTCTTGCTGTGTGTGAGCTAAGTGTGTGAATACGATTTGGTAAAGGTAGCGGTGAGAGGCCATGTAGGAGTACATGGTGGGTTGTCTCATTGAAACCGTTCTTAGGAACTGAGTTCTGTGTCTGTAATCCATGAACAGCTACTACCACTCATTGGGATCCTTAATTGACCCTCTCAGCTTCTTAATCACCCTAGTACTCTGTCCAGGAGTTGCAACTAGTTTCTGGTGTCTGTAGGTTATGTGTTGGTGGCCGTGTGTAGTGCTGACCCTAGGGGTGGGCTATGACGCGCTAGATACACCGTGGCACGGTGTATCGGGCGCCCGTTTGGTGTCTCGGGAACCCTGTTCACATCGTTCCGGGCCGTATGTGGAAACCTCGGCCGGACTCCCTGCGGATGGAACCTGGATAGGCGATAAACCTGGACTAGAGACTTGAGTGTTTAGGTAGGCCGTGGCCGACACCCTCGTTGGGTTTCCGCTTGAAGGTTGCAGAGTACATGTCATGTAAACGACGGTAAGTGGTGGGAGCGTGTGTGAAGAAGTACACCCCTGCAGAGTTATCATTATCTATTCGAATAGCCAGATTCCTCGGATATGGAAACTTGGACCCCTTGCATAGTTCATAGACAAGTGAAAGTGGATACTCTAAAATACGCAAGATAAGCGTGAGTGCTATGGATGGCGTTCTCGTAGGGAGACAAGAGCAGATCCATATTGGTGTATTGAATGGTGAATATGTGGACTCGTGTGTGCCACCTCAATAGAGTTGCTTGCAGTCGTAGTTCGGGTTAGCCACTGAGTCAAAGCTGGCTTGCTGCAGTTAAACTCCACCACCCCCTTTGTTGATACCGATGCATATGTAGTTAGTTCTGATGTAAATCTTGCTGGGTACATTTGTACTCACGTTTTCTTAATTTATGTTTTGCAGAGAGACCTCAGTCTCGCTAGTAGTTCCGTGTGGACTTCGACGTTTAGCTTGATACCTCAGCTAGATCTTGTGCCCTCGGCAGGATCTGGTAGATAGTCAGGCTTCTTAGCCTCTTTCATGTGCAGATGTCTGTACTTAGACATGTTAAGCTTCCGCATGTGCTTTGATTTGTATGCTATGATTGTTGGGTCATGAGACCCATGTTTGTAATATCTCGCTCCTCGGAGCCTAATTAATAAATACTTGAGTCGTAGAGTTATGTTGTGATGCCATGTTGTATTTACACATATCGAGCATATTGTGTGTATGATTGAAATGCTTGGTATGTGTGGGATCCGAAAACCTAGTTGTTTATCCTTGGTAGCCTCTCTTATGGGGAAATGTAGTCTTGTGTTTCCATGAGCCATAGTAGTCCGCTACAGCCCGATTCATCGGAGTCCTGCTAGCCCAGCACTACTGCTCAGGACACTTGACTGGCCGGCATGTGTTTCACTTCGTTCCTGTGTCTTTCCCTTCGGGGAAATGTCACGCGGTGACATCCGGAGTCCTGCCTAGCCTGCTACAGCCCGGTTCCCGGAGTCTTGTTAGCCCAGTGCTACAGCCCGGATTCACACGCTGCTGACCGACATGCTCGATGTGATTCATGTATGCATGTCCCCATAGGTTGGTGCCGCTTTTTGGGTTCACGACTAGCCATGTCGGCCCGGGTTCTCTGTCACATGGATGCTAGCGACACTATCATATACGTGAGCCAAAAGGCGCAAACGGTCCCGGGCCGTGGTTAGGCAACAACAATGGGAATTCCGTGCGTGAGGCCGCAAAGTGATATGAGGTGTTACCAGCTAGACCAATGTGACTTGGAATCAGGGTCTTGACATCTTTGGTATCAGAGCCTGACTGCCTGTAGGATTACGAAGCCAAACTGGTCGAAGTCGAGTCTAGAAGTGCTTTAGTTATGTAAGAGAATTGATTGTGGAAGGGAACGTAAGGCTCTTTTTACTCCTTTACCCTATGCCCTTCTGATCTGAGTTAACCTCTTCTTTTCTACGGGGATTAAGAACTAGGCCTTCTCATCTATCTATCAGGATGACGTGTTACTAATCCATAGACTTATAGAATTGATAGTTTCAAGCCTCAGTTCCGTTCCTACTACTTCCGTATGTTGACAGTTGATCTCGGAACCTTGATATTTTGTTGTTGAGTGGTTATGCCACCATTTTACAGGATGTCTCAAATATTTTTGAGCATTTACAGCCGTTATGCTGTCCGAGTCATCCCAGGTTTCTAAATAGTCTGATGCATTTGCAAAACCTTTCTTTCCGTTCCCGATGTCCTTTTGGTCAGAATAAGCACACTAACCGGTCAGTTGAGGTACTCTATTGCCTCGCCATATATGTTGGAGCTAGTATTATGACCCTAGGTGTTTTAGGGAGTCACCTAGTAACCTAGCCATGTTTTGTGTTCCCGGTGTGATGATTCTGGCCACCATTCTCGGAAGCATCCCGTGATGCCATTTAGTTAGTAGGCCTTCTATTTCTGGGTTTTGAACCCGAGATTCACCCTACTTACTTCATGTTGATAGTGTTTGCTCGTTCCTTTAGGTTATTAGTAACCTTTGCATTAGTCCTCGAGGTCCGTGGTATTTCCTTCTTCCAAATACTATGAACCACTTATGGTAGAAGTTTGTTGGATCAAAAGATCACAATAAGAGTGCTCTCGATGAGTTCTCCGTTCTACATTGTGACTCTGCCAGTTCTACCTTTCTGCATGGGTTATCCGGAAGAATTATGTTGAACTT
Source organism: Triticum urartu (assembly GCF_003073215.2). NCBI lineage: Eukaryota > Viridiplantae > Streptophyta > Magnoliopsida > Poales > Poaceae > Triticum > Triticum urartu. The sequence goes on along the minus strand of NC_053026.1, from coordinate 649,164,426 downwards.
GTTCGACATGCTAACCTATGCATCAACTACTCAGAAAGTGATATGTTCCTTTGAGTTGTCCCTTTTCACTTGTACTCTGATCTTCGTCTATCAATTGTTAGTCAAGAGTATGTGTGCATTCGTGTTTATCGGTTCCTTTTACCCTTGTGGTCCGTCGAGCCATTCTATTTCAGAATGACTAGGAGAAACGAACTCCAATACATCATCCATTTCTAGGATTGGGTCAAAGCAGTTGTATTTTGCAGATCAAATGCAATCAAGCTATTGGTCTGTTTTACCCTGAAGTATTATCCACTTTATGTCAGGAATGTCATGAGAGTTGCACCTTCCCTTATGAATTCTTGACATAGTGATACTTCTCGCCATCATTATTCATTCCTTGGTGTCATGCTGTCGCAACCGGAATACCGACAAGTGAATCGTGATGTGTGAAATCAATACTCCTAGCAACCCTTTGCTTGGCAGTTAATGGACATTAATATCATTCTTAGTGTGCTGATTATTGAATCATCACCCTAAGGTTGATCGTGATACCTAGTCCTTATTTCCTGGTGCACTCTTCGATCAACAGGTTAGGATTTTGCCAAACTCTTGCTCTTTTGATCATATCGTCTTGCCTTGATGAGTAAGATTGATCTCGAGCTTAGTATCATGTCGGTGGTTCGTGATTTTCTGAATATCTTCTCGGAAGTATCACCAAGTTGTCACCTGACCGCTATGTTGAGTTCGTGATCAAGTTGGTTTCCTATAAACCACCCCTTCTCCAAGAATCCGTGTTGGTTACCCCTGAGCTAGTTGGTTAAGCTAAACAACAACTTGGAGAGTTGGAAGATAAAAAGCTTTGCCGAATTTGGTTCTTTCTGAAGGGATATCCTTGTGTTTGTGTGTGTGTTGAAGAAAGATGATATCTTCACCAATTGGTCCTCGTGATTAGTTGTTGAATCTATTGTCTTGTCAAAATTTTGACTTGAGTATGGACTATCGTCAAGTCAAATCAGAACCAACGATGTTCGTAATGTTGTCTTACTCGTGGTTGATCCCTCAAGCATACACCATTACATCTTTGGTCTGACCAATGCTATCACCGTGTTCACATGATGGTGGAAGTCCAGTGATATGGAAATTCCGATGAGTTGCTATTGAGCCCATCAGCAGCATTTTGTCTCCCCCCATGATTCATGTTGAACATCAACCTAGTGTTGGAAACTTTGTAAGCATTGCCTTCATGTTCCGCTCATGGGGTATACGTTTGGATGGAGTAGTGAGTTCCTCGAACTCACGTGCATTGGATGTAAGTTGTCGCCGTGGACTCGAGAAAGCTTGTTTTGCTTCCTGTGGAATCATCCCAAGTCAGTCATGCATGTGTGAAGTATTCTATGGTTTGATAGACTGATCATCTTCATTCCGTATGTGTCCCTAGCACACCAAGCCACTGATTGAATTGTTCAAGGAAAAGGAGTTGTTGTGCAAATCCTAGGTCATGCACAAGACTTCGTTACCCTAGATGATGGTTCCCCACCTGAACTTGGTAGTGCTTTATCATAAGACTACTATGTGGTCATGCTTGTCTAGGACAACATGTTCACATGTGTGTAGCAGAACCAACTCATGTTTTGGAGCTTGCTATCATAGTGCATTTCCCGAGAATCTTGCAACGTTATCTCGTCAATTTGTGTTGCAACTCTTCTTTTCAGACATGTTGAGTCTGAAGTATCCTGTTTCTAACCTGATCTGAAGCTCAGGCAGATATGATGGTTAGAACACTCCCAACATTTGCATTTTGTTTCCAGCTTGCACTACCATTGTATCAAATTTCCATGGGCTGCAATTCTCAGTAATTGTTGTTCAGGTTCATCTTCAAAAGTGGTCCTACCATGGGTCCCATCCATTTCCGATGATAGGCAAAAATCATCCATGCGTTGTCTTCAACATGGTAGTCCACATCATCCATCCTAGCCTGAGTATGTCATTCTCTCAAACTCCTTTAAATGATCGATTGTGATTGCCTTAGGCTGGTATAAAGAGTCTCAATGATCTCTATATCAAAAGTAATTCTTTTTGCCACTTAAGGGATTAAATCTATGAGTCACTTTTCCTAAGGTACCCCGCTTTGGTGTTAAGGTCAAGTTAACTCCTCGCCATCTTGAACCCATGCACCATCATCTTAAGCATGGAATTATTACCTACCAAATTAAACCTTCGTCAATTGTTTCTTCCATCCCTCTCGATATGTGTTTTCTGTCTCAACTCAAGAGATGTTTAAACATCTCATTCCACGAATTGATCATGAGTTGCTCGATCTTCGAGAAGATCGAATCCTATAGAGTTTATCTCGGTCGTCGTGTTGGATGAAGATCTCGAAAGCAAAGATGTCAAGATCAAAGTGATGATCAAATCAACGTTCTTGAGAAGGGCAAATGGATCATGAAGATTGTGATAGTTTTGTGACCCCCTTTACTCTTACCTCACATCTTGACTGTCGGGACGAGATTCTTGTTTAGTGGGGGTGAGTTGTAACATCCCTAGCCTTGCTATGCACTTGGACTAGCTTGGTTGTTGCATCATGTCTAAATTTCTTTTAAACTTGAAATGGGGAGTGTTCAAACCCTAGCACTAAATCAATCCATGTAGGCTTGATTAAAATCTTTTTCAATAAACCCAAAACGCCCCTAAGAAAAGTTCATGACTTCTGGTTAAGGTGAAAACCTCTCCCAAAAATGATGAATATATTTCTAGGTCATCTTGGGATTTTTGAATTAACACAAAAGTATTTGAATTGGAGCCATTTAAATGCTATATATATTTTAAATGGTCCAAATATTCTGAAGTTATTTGTGGAGCCCTGAAATAATTCAGTTAACCTCCAAAATAATTGTCAGAATTACCTAAAATGATTTAGTTCCTAAACTAAATCAGAACAAAGAAAACAAAACAGAAAAAGAAAAAACAGGAAAAGGGAAAAGGCTTACCTGGCCTTACCTATAGCCCAACTAGGCAAAGCTGGCCAGGCCCATTGGCCGTGCCAGTCACCACCAACCTCTCGCCAGAAGGACGAGAGGCGCATGGCCGCCGCGCCGGCACGCGCCCGAGCCACCTCATGCTTCCCGCCGTCTCCCCGACGTCGCTCTGGACGCCTGGACGTCGACACGCACCCCCCGACCCCTCTCACTCTTCCCCGAGGCCCTCCTCCCCTCTGCTCCCTCTCTCTCGCCCGAACCTGAGCGCCACCATCGCCGCCGCTCGTTGCTGCCGCACCCACCGCCGATGCCTTGCCTCCATGATCAGTCCAGCACCTCCGCCACGACGCCCTCTTCCTCCTCTTCGAGCTACGCCTCACCAGGAGCTCTGCATCACCGTCCCACCATCGTCTTCCTCCTCGGATCGCCGAAGATTGTCTCCACCGTTCAGCCTGCACCGGACCTCCCCGAGCTCGCCGAGGCCACCGTAGCAACCGCCGTGAGCTCCTCTCTCTTCCCCCCTAACCCCGCTGCTCCTATTGCCCTCTAGCTGCGATTCCTACCATGGACAAATTTCACCGCCGCTCGGGCTCGTTGCCAGAGTTGCTCCGGCGACCATTTGGTCGTGCCAGCGTGTCCAAAGGGCTTGTGGGCAAGCGTAGGTTTAGTAGGCGTCGAGAACCGGTCGTTTTGCACACCATAGCGACGAATCCGTCGTCACCCGAACTCCGGCCGCCGCCTGTTGTTGTTGCAGTCGCCGTTTCCGGCCCCCTCTCGCCCAGCCACCTGCTCCGTTGGACGTGGCGCACTTCCAGCTGCGTGTAGCTCCAAACCGCGAGTCAAACTATCGCTGGACGGCGAAACCCGAGCCTCTCCGTCGCGTCTGTCATCTTGACCAGGGTTTTGACTCCCTGGGTCAATCACGTGTGGGCCCGGGCCCCTGTTTATTTAGTGTTAGGTAATTAGTGTTAATTAACTTAGTTAACTAGATGAGTCATTGACATGTGGGCCCCGACCCCACTGACATTTTAGTTAGGTTTAATTTAAGGGTAGTTAACTTTATTGATTACCTAAGTGGATGACATATGGGTCCCACTGTCAGGTTTGACTCTGGTTAGGCGCCATTGACCAGCTGACATCACAATGACGCAGTGCCGATGCAATAACTCATTTTCTGGATTTATTCTAATTTAGAAGTTCCATAAAATGCCCAAAACTTCTAAAATTCGTAGAAATGAAACCGTAACTCCAAATGAAATAATTTATATATGAAAAATTATCAGAAAAATCCAAAGAATCTGATTATGGCATTATCATGCATGTTTGAACAACTTATGCCTGATGATCAGGTGAAATCAAATAAGTGGCATTTAAATAATCACATATGGAGTTGAATTTGAGTCTTTGGTTCAAACCAACTTCACTTAATCTGGTTTTAGTTGCATTAGCTCAAAACACAACATATTGACATGTCATGATTATGCATCATAATGTGCATTGCACTAACTGTATTCTTTCTGTGTTTGCCGGTGATTGTTCCCCCTCGGTAGACGTATGTTTCGACGATGTGATCAATGACACCGATGAAGAGTTATACTATCTTCAGAAGTGCCAGGCAAGCAAAATTCCCTTGTTCATTCGGATAGAATCCCACTCTCTCGCTCTTGCTCTCTTTTACTGCATTAGGACAACAACGATTCATCTGTTACTTGCTGCGGTAGTTGAACCCCCTATCCTTTGCATGACCTGTCATTGCCACAGTAAATAGATGAAACCCACTAGCATGAGTAGGAGTTGTTTGAGCCCTGATGTGCCTACTCATTCATGCTTGTTTGTCATGCTTGCTATTGCTTAGAGTTGTGTCAGGTCTGATTCATCGGGGATGAATTGGAAACTTGTGAACATGTCCTACTGTGTGTGAGCTAAGTGTGTGAACACGATTTGGTAAAGGTAGCGGTGAGAGGCCATGTAGGAGTACATGGTGGGTTGTCTCATTGAAACTGTTCTTAGGAACTGAGTTCTGTGTCTGTGATCCATGAACAGCTACTACCACTCATTGGGATCCTTAATTGACCCTCTCGGCTTCTTAATCACCCTAGTACTTTGTCCAGGAGTTGCAACTAGTTTTTGGTGTTTGTAGGTTATGTGTTGGCGGCCGTGCGTGGCGCTGACCCTAGGGGTGGGCTATGATGTGGTAGATACACCGTGGCACGGTGTACCGGGCGCCCGTTTGGTGTCTCGGGAACCCTGTTCACATCGTTCGGGGCTGTATGTGGAAACCTCGGCCGTACTCACTGTGGATGGAACCTGGATAGGCGATAAACCTGGACTAGAGACTTGAGTGTTTAGGTAGGCCATGGCCTACACCCTTGTTGGGCTTCCACTTGAAGGTTGCCGAGTACATGTCGTGTAAACGACGGTAAGTGGTGGTAGCGTGTGTGAAGTACACCCCTACAGGGTTATCATTATCTATTCGAATAGCGGGATTCCTCGGATATGGAATGGACCCCTTGCATAGTTCATAGACAAGTGAAAGTGGATACTCTAAAATGCGCAAGATAAGCGTGAGTGCTATGGATGGCGTTCTCGTAGGGAGACGGGAGCAGATCCATAGTGGTGTATTGAATGGGGAATATGTGGACTCGCGTGTGCCACCTCAAAAGTGTTGCTTGCAGTCGTAGTTCAGGTTAGCCACTGAGTCAAAGCTGGCTTGCTGCAGTTAAACTCCACCACCCCCTTTGTTGATACCGATGCATATGTAGTTAGTTCTGATGTAAATCTTGCTGGGTACATTTGTACTCATGTTTGCTTAATTTATGTTTTGCAGAGAGATCTCAGTCTCGCTAGTAGTTCCGTGTGGACTTCGACGTTTAGCTTGATACCTCAGCTACGATCTTGTGCCCTCGGCAGGATCCGGTAGATAGTCAGGCTTCTTAGCCTCTTTCATTTGTAGATGTTTGTACTCAGACATGTTAAGCTTCTGCATGTGCTTTGATTTGTATGCTATGATTGTTGGGTCATGAGACCCATGTTTCTAATATCTCGCTCCTCGGAGCCTAATGAATAAATACTTGAGTCGTAGAGTTATGTTGTGATGCCATGTTGTATTTACACCTATCGAGCATATTGTGTGTATGATTGAAATGCTTGGTATGTGTGGGATCCGACAACCTAGTTGTTTATCCTTGGTAGCCTCTCTTATGGGGAAATGTAGTCTTGTGTTTCCATGAGCCATAGTGGTCCGCTACAGCCCGGTTCACCGGAGTCCTGCTAGCCCAGCACTACTGCTGAGGACAGTTGACTGGCCGGCATGTGTTTCACTTTGTTCCTGTGTCTGTCCCTTCAGGGAAATGTCATGCGGTGACATTCAGAGTCCTGCCTAGCCTGCTACAGCCCGGTTCCCGGAGTCCTGTTAGCCCAGTGCTACAGCCCAGATTCACGCGCTGCTGACCAACATGCTCGATGTGATTCATGTATGCCTGTCCCCATAGGTTGGTGCCACTTTGGGTTCACGACTAGCCATGTTGGCCCAGGTTCTCTGTCACATGGATGCTAGCGACACTATCATATACGTGAGCCAAAAGGCGTAAACGGTCCCGGGCCATGGTAAGGCGACAACCATGGGAATACCATGCGTCAGGCCGCAAAGTGATATGAGGTGTTACCGGCTAGACCAATGTGACTTGGAAACGGGGTCCTGACAATATAAAATCCCTGTACAATTGCTTTTCGCAAAAATAATTTATTTAAAGAGATGTGGCCTGACGCCGAAGCCAATGTCGATGCAAGGCGTCAGCATAACGCGGTGAATATGCTCCTTCAGAATGGGCTCACCCCACGTTGGCTCACCACCACATTCGGTAGAAAGGACCGAGCCCCTGTTTCCGGGCCGAGGGCTAGACTGCGGGTTCAGCACAGGATCCACCGCATCGCTCCCCACCAAGGCCGAGCTTTCTGCGGTCCTTGATGACCCGACGCACTGGAGCATCTTCCGGGAATGGTGGAAAAGGGTTTCCGTGTCCTCCTCCACTTCCCTGTCGGCAACAACAAAACAAGAGGTTAGTCAGGAAGGGTAACCAAGTACATCAGAGCCATTTACGAAAGTAAAAATCCTCCTTACCCCTCCTCAATGAGCATGGAATTTAAGTTGAACTCCATGGGCGGCGAGGGCTCCCTTCCTCACTTCGAAGGCGGAAGGGCGGAACTCCCTGATAGCTTTGGCGCCCGATGTGGCACAGAGGGCTCCAGGGGAGGCGAGCTCTGTGAAGAACTCGAGCCAGAGCAGGGAAGTCTTGATCCAAGCAAGGCAAGGGTATTGGCGGCACACCACATCAACCTTGGTGGCCTTGGTGGTGGTCTTCTTTACCCTCTTGGCGGCTGGCGCTGGACTAGAGGCCGCCGCCCCCAGGTTGGCAGCGCGCCTGCGGGGGTGCTTGTCCAAAACAGGCTCGGGGGCTTGAGACCCAGCCGCATGCCACTCGTCCTCGAGCTCTGCCACCGCGCCGATCTCCTCCTCCTCCTGAAGCTTCGTCACCTCTGTGGCTAAGGCATCAAGCCCGGCAAGGTTGTCCCCGGCAGGCTCTTCCTTGACAGCCCATTCTGTGGCTTGCGCCTCGCTACCGCCATGGGAAGAACTCTCGTCCTCAGCCTTCCCCTTGCCCCTCCCGGCCTTCGTGGCCTTTGCCATATCCACAAGACGGGAAACCTTATCCTCCTTGTCGGCGTCCTGGGAACCGGGGTACCTAGACTTGCCTGCCTAAGTCCCGCGAGCGTGACTCCATCAACGGCCCGGTACGGCCCAGCTTCAGCAGCAACAACTCAAGACCCTCGCAAGGCGAGCAGCACCAAGACCTCCCCGGGAGCAGCCTCACTAGGCTGGCTCCCGAGGAGCGGATATCTCTATGCAAGGGGCACCTCATGAGGTTCACGTGACGTGAGCCATGACGACCAAGGACAGGTGGGCACCAGCGAGCGCAGTGTACCAGTTTCCTCTTTCGTGCTAAATAGGCAGGCGCAGGCGAGGAATCTCGAGGCATCAGGCAAAGGTTTCCATATCGGTGGAACAAGACCAAGACTAGCAGGACGGCAGGATGGAGGTCACCACGGAGCGCACAACAGCATCACCACCAGAGCCTTTGGCAGGCGAAGACCACCTTTTGTCAGGACGGGTTGTACTAGTTGTCTCCCTTCAAACTTGGCCGTTGTGGGATCCCTTCCCGCCTAACATTTGGGAAGAGGACTAGAGCCTCTATAAATAGGACTAGCCACCGCCATAGGGAGGGATCAACCATTCCATCTCACATCCACCAGCTCGCCGAGCTCAAGAACACCTCTCCTCCTGAGGCTGTTCATCCATTGTACTAGTTCATCCTTAGCCCGTGAGCAAATCCACCAACACCACACTGAAGTAGGGTATTACACCGCAAGTTTGGCCCGAACCTCTCCTGAGGCTGTTCATCCATTGTACTAGTTCATCCTTAGCCCGTGAGCAAATCCACCAACACCACACTGAAGTAGGGTATTACACCGCAAGTTGGCCCGAACCAGTATAAACCCTTGTCTCTTGTTCCTTGGGTTCGTTGACCTAGGCCGTGAGATCATTGAGCGAGCGAACTAGGGAGAGAGTGTTCTTCGTGCGCACCTCAAAGTTCGAACCTCACGGGGTTAGCCGGAACCCACAATCCAACATTTCGCACGCCAGGTAGGGGTGCGATGAAGCCTTTCTTCCGTCGATCAATGTACCACTGCTCTGCCACATCCATGGCTGATGCTCGCAGAGCCCGTGCTGAGCGTCGGGCCGCCCTTGCCGCTCGCATCACTCAGACGGCGCCAGTTGGCAGACCTCCCCGCCGTTCGTCATCACACGCTGCCAACGCCGCTACCGGCCCGGTGGGAAGCGAGCAGCAAGCCTCGTCGCTGCACCCCTCTGTGCGGCGGGACGGACACACCGCCTCGCCGTTGGTGACTCGGGCTGGCTCGTCGTCACACGCTTGTCGCGCACCCACAGACGCGCAGGCCGCGCTGCTCATGGCACGCAAGCTCCTGCGTTACTACCCGGTCAACTACCTCTACGAAGACTGGCTGGACCACATCAGCGAGCTCGTCAGGGCCGCTGGGGGCTCTCCCGCACCGTCTCTCTCGCGGCCTCGCCCACCTCCAACTGCGGCCGATGTAGCCCATGGAGCGCCTCCACCACCTCCACATCAAGATGCCGCCCTTGCCCCAAGAGGCGCAGCCCCGCGGCAAAACCCGCCGCGCAGGGCGCCCACGCACGAAGAGGGAAGCTGCCAAGAGATCCCTCGGCCGCAAGAAGACGCTCCTGCGCTCCCTGCAGCACTACGTCAGGATCGCGCGCCACCTGCGGCGGTGGCACGTGGGTACCAAGACTGGGCTCCGCCTCCATGGCGGGCTCCAGTGACCACGACGGGTTGCCACGCCTTCGCCCCCAAGCTGCGCAGCGTTGCCTGGCCCGACATGTTCAAGCCCGGCATGCCTCCACGCTACAACAGCACCCCCGACCCTGCTGAGTTCTTGCAGCTCTACGAGCTGAGCATCGAGGTGGCCAATGACGATGAGAAGGTCATGGCGAACTAGTTTCCCATGGATCTCAAGGATGGCGCACACTCGAGGCTCCTGAACCTGCCTGCAGGATCGATCTCCTCCTAGGGCGAGATGGGCGAGCGCTTCGCCGCCAACTTCCAAGGCACTCGCGACTGCCCGCCTGCCACTGGTGATCTACGGTGCATCAAGCAGTAGGCAGGGGAGACCCTCTAGAAGTACATCCACCGTTTCAACAATGTTCACCTCAAGATTCCCAAGGTGACAGACGAGGCCATCATCTCAGCATTCTCCGATGGCTTCCACAATGTCAAGATGAAGGAGGAGCTCGCCATACACGAAGGTCTGTGCATAGCTCTATAGATGTTTAACATGGCGACCATGTGCGTAAGGGCTGACGAGGGACGCCTCTCCCTCCTAGTGCTTCCAGAAGCCGACCCAGAAGACAAGAAGGCCAAGACAAAGGACGTGAAGCACAAGGGGGATGCTATGCTCGTAGCGGAGCCGGAGATGAAGCACGTCTATGACCATCCCGAGTCATCCAAGGCCAACCACCCGTTCTGCGCCTTCCACAACATGCACAGCCACAACACCAACGATTGTTAGGAGCTGAGGGCAATCCACAATGGGCGCTTCGGCCGACGCCCCGATTGCAACGACCGAGGCTATGGCCGAGGAGGACAAAGTGGAGGACGCTGGGACAACCGCGGCCCCCGTCAGGAGTGGCGCGACCGGCCTCATGAGGACCGCTGGCAGGCCCAGCCTCCTGAGGGCGCCTAGAGAGACCAGCGTGGTGAGGACCGCCCTCAGAGCAACGCTGGCCTCCCTCCGCTACCACCACCACCAAGAAGGAATGACGACCGTCATCAGGACGAGGGGGCTGGTGGCTTCCAGGAGCCTCGCGCCATCGCCTGCATCTTGGGTGGTGCCCAGGCCCCAACCTCTCAGCGTATCTTCAGGCAGTTTGCTCGCGAGCTGAACGCGGCGCTCCCCAGGTTCGACGTAGCGCGCCCGCTCACGTGGTCCAAGTGCACAATTACCTTCAGCTCCTCCAACCAACTCAAGTGCGCGGCAACTACCGGCACCCTCCCAATGCTCTGCTCACCCATCATCAGCAATGTCCATGTCACTAAGACCCTCATCGATGGCGGTGCGGGGCTCAATGTCCTGTCCGTCGAGACGTTCGACCGCGTCCAAGTGCCATACGATCAGCTATAGCCTACCAAGCCCTACTCAGGAGTGACTGACGGCTCCACCACCCCGATCGGGCAGGTCCGCCTTCCTGTCACCTTCGGCAGGCGCGACAACTACCGCACCGAGCTCATCGACTTCGACGTCACCCACATCCGCCTGCCGTACAACGCCATCCTTGGGTACCCAGCCCTGGCCAAGTTTATGGCAGTGACCCATCACGGCTACAACATCCTCAAGATGACCGGGAGCTGCGGCGTTATCACGGTCGCCTACGAGGAGAAGGACGTGGTGTGCTCCCTCGAGCGTGCTTACCAAGCTGCAGCGGCCAAAGACCCAGATAACGAAGGCGCCGTCTACCCTCCTGAGGCCATCCCTAAGAAGAAGAAGCAGTTGCTCCATCGAGGGCTTCAGGAGAGCAGCGTCTCCAGTAGCACCACCTCTGAACCTACGCCTGTAGATGTGGCGCCTCCCTTCCTCGCATAGGAAGGCGCGCCCGGCGCCCTCCTCAGGCTGGGCATGAGGGCTCTCTTCTGGAGGACCTCAGACTTAGCCAACATCATGAGGGAAGCGCCCGGGCATCACGTGGAGGCGTGCTTCACCGCACGCTTCCCTCATCAAGGCATAAGGCACGAGGTGCCCGGTGCTAAGGAGCTCATCACCAAGACCACCAAGGAGCTTCATGACGCAAGAGCCATGCACGGCGACTGCTGCCCGCCACCGAGCGTAGCTCCATGTCCTGGCACGCACGACGAGCTGCGCGTCAGCGTCAACATTCCTGGGCTCAACAGGCCGCATTTCAGGGGCGCTTCTGGCCATCGAGCATTGGTGGATGCGGAGGTCCCCCACACAGCTACGTTCGCATGCCCTTCAGCCTGCTGAACACAGCTGTCGCCTTCAACTGGCTCACGCAAGGCGCCCCGGTGGCTTGTGAGGCCAGGCGCTAGGATGTCCTGGGGGAGGAGGAGCCGGAACCTTCAGTGTCCCCTAGGAACCAGCCGCCGGACGACTTGTGAGGAGCGACTTCTTCACCGTGCATCTTCAGCTACTCCAACGCCTCTTCAACAATGGTGCCAAGTGACATTTTCTAGGTTTATTCAGCTGGGGGCGCCCCTCAGGTTGCATCATCCCCATGTCGCATGGGCCTGTCCCTGCGACATGCATCGTTTTGCATCTTTAGCTTACTTTGTTGGGGGCGCCCCTCAGGCTGCATCATCCCCAGGCCACATGGGTCCGTCCCTGTGGCATGTATCGTTGTTACATCTATTTGAACTAGCTTTCCTCCTAGCATGAGTTGCCTTATGATCACCACCTGCTTTCTTGTTGCCCTTTGCAGCCACCCGCATTGCTGACCGGCCTCCTGCTCATCCCGCATCGGGGACTACACATGCTAGCACGGCGCTTGTGCTCTGGTCCGGCCCTGCAGCGTTGACAAACCTGAGTGGTCGAGCTCTGGCTTGCGGCATGCCCCGCGCACGTCACCTCACCAGACCCTCAGTACCTTCATCTTCTTGCGGAAAGATCAGCGGCAGGACAAAAAATGCGATTACGAGATATATCACCTTCTCGGACTAACCCGCAAGAATCTCCGAAGCTTAGCTACGGGTAGCCCTATCAGCTGCTCCTTTTCATGCAATTCTCTTGCGCGTTAAAGGGAGGGCTCCTGAGCACCGCGCCTCAAGAGCCCTTACTTAACCCTCTAGCCCTCACCCCCTGGCCTTGACCACGGCATCGCGACCTGGCATACGAGTGGCTGCTGAGCCTCGCTCGAGGGTCAGGACCCGAGGATGCAGAGCAGTTAGATGAACGTGAAAAGGGAAAGCTGGTGTGGATCTAACCTAGCAGTACCACCATCGTTGATGCAAAAATCAAGCACTACGCAAGGAATTGCTTCAGGCTCACTAAGATAAGTCACACATTCAAGTTGGCCCGGCACTGCGCCTCGGAATTTTCGGCTCTTACAGCCTTGCTCCGGCAATGCTGCCTTCCCTTTCTTCCTTTAGGAAGCTGCTTGCACGCCAAGGGGGACCTCTTGAGCATCGCGCCTCAGGATCTCTTCCGAGCCTTGGGCCGCTGACCTCCTGGTCTTGACCACGGCATCACGACCTAGCATACCTGCGACAGCTGAAGCCTGCCTAGGAACTGGGACCTGTCGGTGTAGAGAACTAAGCTACCATGAGGACGAAAAGGGGAGACAATGCCAAAGCAAGACACACAATCGCAAATTTCATGTAAGGATAACATTGATGCAAAAGCACTACAGATTCTTTACACACCGCCACGGGGTTCATCTCGATTCCTTGAAGGGAACCAAAAAACGAGGTTTCCAGGAGTCATATCTACAGATGTCGCCACCGACGCCATCATCAACAGTGGGCTACGAGGGGCCGATGCCAACCCCATCCTAATCAATGACGACGATGAGCGGGCGCCGCTGCTGCGCTCCGGGCATGCCGAGTGCTCGGGGGCATGTAGCTGTCGTCACTCATCTCCGGAGTCTTGTTAGGCTCAGGAGAGTCATTCGACTCCCAAACACCGTTGCTGCTACTAGAGGAGCTGTCGACAGGGCCAATGGTGGGCCCAGCGCCTATCACTGCACCGTCCTGACGACCTCCTCCAAGGCAGCACTCCAGGCAACAGCCTTCCTCGTCGAAGACCTTGAAGAACAGCATGGAGGCGTTGTCGTACTCGAAATGGATGGCTAGGGCCCCTCCATGGGGCAGGCGCGGGCGACCTCTCCCCATCCATGAGTCATGAAGATCTTGCCCGCAGAGATGACCTCGACCTCCGCTCCCGTTGTTGGGGTGCTGCATTCGGCGTGCTGCAACCACAGCTCGAGCGGCCCCCTCGGCGGCATCTCTTTGGTGAAGAACTATGGGAATCTGATCCACGTGCGCAATGGCATCGCCACCCACATCACGAACTCGTGGGAGGAGCCCTCAACATGCGTTCGTGGGTCGGCGGCTCGTACCACCATGGCATGGCCATCGTGCCCATGACACGAGCGGCGCGGGGCGCCGCCTCCTCCTCTAGGGCCTTTAGCTTGGGCATGCAAGAGCAACGGGTAGCCTGGGGGAGGCCGCTCGTACCAGGGCCTTGTCACCTCCTGCATCATGACGATGCCAAGGGGGCGGGCCAATCTCTTCTTCGGCGGAAGTGGCCCCTGCTCTTCACGAGGGGTATTTCCTTTCTCAGCGGCGGAGAATCTCCTTATTGGCACCATGGGTGTCGCAGCAAGACAGCAAAGCAAAGAGGAAGAAGAAGAAGCAGACGAAGTGGAGGAGGAGATGAGCAACGGGGGCTCCGCCCCTCTCCTCATTTATAGCCAGAGGGAGGCCAACCGCCGGCCTCCACGATCACAGGTAATGATGGTCTTTCTTCTCCATGCAGCAGGGTCTTGTCAAGTAGAACGGTTGCCGAGGCATTGTGGGGAAGCGGAGACACCCACGCACCAGCAATCGCCATGCATCAATCAAGGCCGCATGCGGTTGGGGCCCACGGCACTCCGCACTTGCCCTTTGGCTTCGCCTCGAGGCCAAGCTCGAGCGTACCTTGGGCCCGGGGGCTACTGTCGGTGTTCTGGGACTGGGGGTGCCCAGACTTGCCTGCCCGTGGGCTTGTGCGTGGCTCCACCAACAGCCTGGTATGGCCCATCTTCAGCAACAACCACTCAAGACCCTCGCGAGGGGCCAACCCGCGCGAGGCGGGCGACACCAAGACCTCCCCGGGAGCAGCCTCACTAAGCTGGCTCCCGAGGAGCGGAGATCTCTATGCAAGGGGCACCTCATGAGGTTCACGTGACGTGAGCCATGACGACCAAGGACAGGTGGGCACCAGCAAGCGCAGTGTACCAGTTTCCTCTTTCGTGCTAAAGAGGTAGGCGTAGGCGAGGAATCTCGAGGCATCAGGCAAAGGTTTCCATATCGGTGCAACAAGACCAAGACTAGCAGGACGGCAAGACGGAGGTCACCACGGAGCGCACAACAGCATCACCACCAGAGCCTTTGGCAGGCGAAGACCACCTTTTGTCAGGGCAGCTTGTACTAGTTGTCTCCCTTCAAACTTGGCCATTGTGGGATCTCTTCCCGCCTAACATTTGGGAAGAGGACCGGGGCCTCTATAAATAGGAGTAGCCACAGCGATAGGGAGGGATCGACTGATCATGAATCAGATCCATTCCGTCTCACATCCACCAGCTCACCAAGCTCAAGAACACCTCTCCTCCTGAGGCTATTCATCCATTGTACTAGTTCATCCTTAGCCCGTGAGCCAATCCACCAACACCACACTGGAGTAGGGTATTACACCGCAAGGTGGCCCGAACCAGTATAAACCCTTGTGTCTCTTGTTCCTTCGGTTCGTCGAGCTAGGCCGTGAGATCATTGAGCGAGCGAACTAGGGAGAGAGTGTTCTTCGTGTGCACCCCAGAGTTCAAACCTCATGTGTTAGCCAGAACCCGCAATCCAACAACCGCAAGGTGGCCCAAACCAGTATAAACCCCCGTGTCTCTTGTTCTTCGGGTTCGTCAAGCTAGCTCGTGGGATCGTTGACCAAGCGAGTTGGGGAGAGAGTGTTCTTCGGAGCACCCCTGAGTTCAAACCTCTCAAGGGTTTGCCGAAACCCGTAATCCGACATTTGGCTCGCCGGGTAGGGGTGCGCCGGAGCTTTGCCTCCCCGTCTGCTCCGCCTCTCCGCTCGCTTTGTCCCTCCGTTTGGCTCTCATGGCAGGCGTTGCCCCTCCGATTGGATCGACGGGCGTGCACGGGGACGCCTTGGGCCTCCGGGCCTTCACCCCTGCCTTACGACAGGTGCAGTGGTCGCACAAGTTCAAGCCAGACATGCCGCCTCGCTACGATGGCGCGGCAGATCCAGCAGCGTTCCTCCTGGTCTACGAGGAGGCCGTTCGGGACGCCAGAGGTGATGATAAGGTGATGGCCAACTGGTCCCATGGCCCAAGCCGGCAGGCTATGCGCCTGGCTACTCAACCTGCCAGGATCCTCTGTGGCCTCCTAGGAAGAGCTATGCGGTCTCTTCGTTGCACGCTACGCAGCACCAGCGCCCCTCGCCATTGCAGCCATCCTCGGCGGCTCACAGGCACCACCCTTGGATCGCCACGTCAAGCAGTTCTTCCACCAAATGGGCAACACCTCTACATAGCAGGGACCTCCTCAGGATGGGGGGCTCCCAAGGCCGACCTCACCTTCGACTTAGGGGACTATCCGACGACCACTGCTGGCTCGGGCGTGCTCCCGATGCTTTGCACACCCACCATATGCAACATGGCGGTAAGCAAGACCGTCATCGACGGTGGGGCTGGCCTCAACATGCTCTCTACGGAACTTTTGGCTTGCTCCACGTGCCGCACAGCCGGCTCCATCACACTAAGCCCTTCTCCAGAGTTGGCGGCGGTTCCACCAGCCCCCTAGGGCAGAACCGCCTCCCAGTCACCTTCGATACTCGTGACAACTAGTGCACCGAGCTTATCAACTTCAACATCGCTTGCTTCGGCCTCCCGTACAATGCCATCCTCGGGTACCTAGCCCTGGCTCAGTTCATGGACGCAACTCACCCTGCCTACAACCTCATGAAGATGTCGGGGAGCAACGGCAATCTCACCATGGCTGGAGACACCAAGGAGGCCCTGATGGCCCTCAAGCTCACATTCAGGGCCGGGGCGACAGCCCACCCCGTAAGCAAATTAGCACCTGGGACCCAGGGGGCTGCACCAGCAAAAAAGAAGCAATTGTTCTCTCAAGGTCGGGCCAAGACGAAGCAGGTGCTGGTCAACGAGGACGGGGCCTCAGGAGCCACCTTCACCATAGGTGCCGGCCTTGCCCCGAACCAAGAAGAGGCATTGGTGAACTTCCTGTGTGCGAATAAGGAGGTGTTCGCCTGGGAGCCCAAGCAGCTGGCCGGGGTCCCGAGGGGGATAATCGAGCATCACCTAAAGGTGTGTCCGAATGTGCACCTAGTGAAGCATAAGGCGCGACGACAGTCTGCAGAGAAGTGGTCCTTCATCGTCCAGGAGACCCAAAAGCTACAAGATGCAGGTGTCATCCGCAAGGTTCGGTACCTAGAGTGGCTGGCGAACCCGGTCGTCGTGCCCAAGAAAGGTGGGAAGGAGCGCATGTGCGTTGACTTTACCAACCTCAACAAGGCCCGCCCTCAAGACCCATTCACGCTTCTGTGCATTGATAAGATCATCGACCCCACCGCCGAGTGCGACTTGCTATGTTTCCTAGATGTTTTCTCAAGTTACCACCAGATCAAGATGGCGGTGGAGGACGTAGAAAATATGGCTTTCCTAACCCCGTGCGGGGTGTACTTCTACACCTGCATGCCGTTCGGCCTGAGTAACGCTCGCGCGACCTTCCAGCGGCTAATGCACATCGCTCTAGACCAACAACTCAGGAGGAACGCTGAGGCCTACGTCGACGACATTGTGGTGAAATCTCAGGAGGCAAGGACCATCATTCAGGATCTGGAGGAGACTTTCGCCAGCCTGCGGAAGGTAGACCTGCGGCTCAACCCGGATAAATGCGTGTTCACGTCCCCTCCGGCAAGCTACTGGGTTTCCTCATGACGCACAGGGGGATCGAGGCGAACCCGGATAAGGTCAAAGAAATAGAAGATAGGAGTCCGCCGCAGACGCTCAAGGAAATGCAAAAACTCACAGGCTGTGTAACCTCACTGCGGCACTTCATCTCCAAGCTGGGGGAGCACGCCCTCTCGTTCTTCCAGCTGATGAAGAAGAAGGTCCCGTTCAAGTGGACTCCAGAGGCTGACATGGCATTATAGGTGGAATAGAATGGTGGTTGTGGAGAAGGCAAAAAAGGAGAAGACAATCTGACATCAACTAGGCGTATCAACGGGCTATGGAGATGCCCATCAATAGATATCAATGTGAGTGAGTAGGGATTGCCATGCAACGGATGCACTAGAGCTATAAGTATATGAAAGCTCAACAAAAAGAAACTAAGTGGGTGTGCATCCAACTTGCTTGCTCACGAAGACCTAGGGCATTTTGAGGAAGCCCATCGTTCGAATATACAAGCCAAGTTCTATAATGAAAAATTCCCACTAGTATATGAAAGTGATAACATAGGAGACTCTCTATCATGAAGATCATGGTGCTACTTTGAAGCACAAGTGTGAAAAAAAGATATTAGTATTGCCCCTTTTTATTTATTCTCTTTTTTGGGGTCTTCTTTTTTTATTTGGCCTTTCTCATTTTTTGGGACAATACTCTATGAATGATGATCATCACGCTTCTTTTTATTTACAACTGAATGATTACAACTCTATACTAGAACAAAGTATGACTCTATATGAATGCCTCTGGCGGTGTACCGGGATAGCAATGATGCATGAGTGACTTATATGAAAGAATTATGAACGGTGGCTTTGCCACAACTAAAATGTCAACTACATGATCATGCGAAGAAACATGACAATGATGGAGCGTGTCATAGTAAACAGAACAGTGGAAAGTTGCATAGCAATATATCTCGGAATGGCTATGGAAATGCCATGATAGGTAGGTATGGTGGCTGTTTTGAGGAAGGTATATTGTGGCTGTATGATACCTGCGAAAGGTGCGCGATATTAGAGAGGCTAGCAATGGTGGAAGGGTGAGAGTGCATATAATCCATGGACTCAACATTAGTCATAAAGAACTCACATACTTATTGCAAAAATCTAGTAGTTATCGAAGCAAAGTACTACGCGCATGCTCCTAGGGGGATAGATTGGTAGGAAAAGACCACCGCTCGTCCCCGACCGCCACACATAAGGAGGACAATCAATAGATACATCATGCTCCGACTTCTTAACATAATTGTTCACCATACGTGCATGCTACGGGAATCACAAACTTCAACACAGGCATTTCTCAAATTCACAACTACTCAACTAGCATGACTCTAGTATCACCATCTCCATATCTCAAAACAATTATCAAGTTTCAAACTTCTCATAGTATTCAACACACTCATAAGAAAATTTTATTATTAATCATGAATGCCTAACATAATTAAAGAAAATTACCATTTTGTTTTGTAGGACTCTCAAAATAATCTAAGTGAAGCATGAGAGAACAAAAGTTTCTATAAAACAAATCTACCAACATGCTCTAAAAGATATAAGTGAAGCACTAGAGAAACAACTATATAACTCAAAAGATATAAGTGAAGCACATAGAGTATTCTAACAATTTACGAATCATGAGTGTCTCTCTCAAAAAGGTGTGTGCAGCAAGGATGATTGTGGAAAACTAACAAATAAAGACTCAAATAATAGAAGACACTCCAAGCAAAACACATATCATGTGGTAAATAAAAATATAGCTCCAAGTAAAGTTACCAATAGAAGTAGACGAAAGAGGGGATGCCTTCCGGGGCATCCCCAAGCTTTGGCTTTTAGGTGTCCTTCAATTATCTTGGGGGTGCCATGGGCATCCCCAATCTTAGTCTCTTGCCACTCCTTGTTCCATAATCCATCAAATCTTTACCCAAAACTTGAAAACTTCAGAACACAAAACTTAAAGTAGAGAATCTCGTGAGCTCCGTTAGTGAAAGAAAAGAAAACACCACTTCAAGGTACTATAATGAACTCATTATTTATCTATATTGGTGTTAAACCTACTGTATTCCAACTTCTCTATGGTCTATAAACTATGTTACTAGCCATAGATTCATCAAAATAAGCAAACAACACACGAAAAACAGAATCGGTCCAAAACAGAACAGTATGTAGTAATCTGTAGCTAACGCAAGATGTGGAATCCCAAAAATTCTAAAATAAATTGCTGGACTTGAGGAATTTATCTATTAATTATCTTAAAAAATAATTAACTAAATATCGCTTCCCAAATAAAAATGGCAGCAGTTCTCATGAGCGCTAAAGTTTCTGTTTTTTACAGCAAGATTAAAAAGACTTTCACCAAGTCTTCCCAACGGTTCTACTTGGCACAAACACTAATTAAACACGAAAAACACAACCAAAACAGAGGATAGATAAATTATTTATTACTAAACAGGAGCAAAAGGCAAGGAATAAAAATAAAATTGGGTTGCCTCCCAACAAGCGCTATCGTTTAACGCCCCTAGCTAGGCATGAAAGCGAGGATAGATCTAGGTATTGCCATCTTTGGAAGGCAATCCATAAGAGGCTCTCATAATAGATTCATAAGGTAATTTAATTTTCTTTCTACGGAAGTGTTCGATGCCTTTCCTTAATAGAAATTGGAATCTAATATTCCATTCCTTCATACCAATAATTGCACCAATCGTTCGAAGGAAAGGTCTACCAAGAATAATAGGACATGAAGGATTGCAATCTATATCAAGAACAATAAAATCCACGGGCACATAATTCCTATTTGAAAAAATAAGAACGTCATTAATTATTCCCATAGGTTTCTTAATAGTGGAATCCGCAAGGTGCAAGTTTAAAGAGCAATCATCAAAATCACGGAAACCTAGCAAATCACACAAAGTCTTTGGAATCGTGGAAACACTAGCACCCAAATCACACAAAGCATAGAATTCATGATATTTAATCTTATTTTTAATAGTAGGTTCCCACTCATGATAAAGTTTTCTAGGGATAGAAACTTCCAACTCAAGTTTTTCTTCATAATATTGCATCAAAGCATCAACGATAAGTTTGGTAAAGGCTTTATTTTGACTATAAGAATGAGGAGAATTTAGCACGGATTGCAACAAGGAAATACAATCTACCAAAGATCAATTATCTTAATTAAATTCCTTGAAATCCAAAATAGTGGGTTCATTAATATTTAAAGTTTTGACTTCTTCAATCCCACTTTTAACAATTTTAGCATCAAGATCTAAAGACTCCGAATTTTTGGAACGCCTTCTAGGTAAAGGTGGATCATATTCACTCCCATCATTATCAAGATTCATATGGCAAAACAAAGATTTAATAGGGGACACATCAATAACTTTTAGATCTTCATCTTTGTGTTCCAAAATAATTCTGGCTTAGCGGCCATCTTATTAACTAAGGTGGCTTGCTTATCCGAAACTTCAGCTATTAACTTCTCAAGATGAGCAATCTGAGATTTCAAACCATCAAATTCTTTAGACATATCATCGAGCTCTTTATTCATATAACCCATAAAGCTTTTTTGTTCTTTAAGCTCATTTCTCAAGAAATTATTATGCTCAAATTGTAAGATCATAAAACTCCTAACGTTGCCTTCGATCTCTTCTAACCTTTTAAGGTGAAGATCACCAAATCTAGGTAGAGCCATCATGACAAGCAAGCAATCCGACACACAAGCAAACAAGGGCAAAAGGAGGCAAATAGAGAAAGAGAGGGAGGATAGAGAGAGAGGGCGAATAAAATGGCAAGGGTGAAGTGGGGGGAGAGGTAAACGAGAGGAAAATGTCAAATAATGTAATGCGGGAGATAAGGATTTGTGATGGGTACTTGGTATGTTGACTTTTGCATAGACTCCCCGGCAATGGCGCCAGAAATCCTTCTTGATACCTCTTGAGCACTGCGTTGGTTTTCCCTTGAAGAGGAAAGGGTAATGAAGTAGAGCAGCGTAAGTATTTCCCTCAGTTTTTGAGAACCAAGGTATCAATCCAGTAGGAGGCCACGCACGAGTCCCTCGCACGTACACAAACAAATAAACTCCTTGCAACCAACGCGATAAAGGGGTTGTTAATCCCTTCGCGGTCACCTACGAGAGTGAGATATGATAGATATGATAAGATAATATTTTTGGTATTTTTATGATAAAGAGAAATAAAGATGCAAGTGAAATAAATGGCAAAGGAAGAAGATAGACCCGGGGGCCATAGGTTTCACTAGAGGCTTCTCTCGAGGGCATAAGTATTACAGTGGGTGAACAAATTACTGTTGAGCAATTGACAGAATAGAGCATAGTTATGAGAATATCTAGGTATGATCATGTATATAGGCATCACGTCTGAGACAAGTAGACCGACTCCTACCTGCATATACTACTATTACTCCACACATCGACCACTTTCCAACATGCATTTAGAGTATTAAGTTCAAGAGAACAGAGTAACGCTCTAAGCAAGATGACATGATGTAGAGGGATAAACTCATGCAATATGATATAAACCCCATCTAGTTACCCTCAATGGAAACAATACAATACGTGCCTTGCTGCCCCTACTGTCACTGGGAAAGGACATAGCAAGATTGAACCCAAAGCTAGGCACTTCTCCCATTGCAAGACAGATCAATCTAGTAGGCCAAACAAAACTGATAATTCGAAGAGACTTGCAAAGATAACCAATTATACATAAAAGAATTTAGAAAAGCTTCAAATATTGTTCATAGATAAACTTGATCATAAACCCACAATTCATCGATCTCAACAAACACACCGCAAAAGATGATTGCATCGAATAGATCTCCACAAGAGAGGGGGAGAACTTTGTATTGAGATCCAAAAGAGAGAAGAAGCCATCTAGCTAATAACTATGGACCCGTAGGTATGAAGTAAACTACTCACACTTCATCAGAGAATCTATGGTGTTTATGTAGAAGCCCTCCGTGGTCGATACCCCCTCCGGTGGAGCTCCGAAAAAGGCCCCAATATGGGATCTTGTGGATACATAAAGTTACGGTGGTGGAATTAGGGTTTTGTCTCCGTATCTGGTAGTTTGGGGTACGTAGGTATATATAGGAGGAAGGAGTACGTCGGTGGAGCAACATGGGCCCCACGAGGGTGGAGGGCGCGCCTAGGGCGGGGGTAGGCGCGCCCTCCTACCTCGTGCCTTCCTCGTTGATTGCTTGACGTAGGGTCCAAGTCCTCTGGATCATGTTCGTTCCAAAAATCACGTTCCCGAAGGTTTCATTCCGTTTGGACTCCGTTTGATATTCTTTTTCGGCGAAACCCTAAAATAGGAAAAAAACAGCAATTCTGGGCTGGGCCTCCAGTTAATAGGTTAGTCCCAAAAATAATATAGAAGTGTATAATAAAGCCCAATAATGTCCAAAACAGGATATAATATAGCATGGAACAATCAAAAATTATAGATACGTTGGAGACGTATTTGGAAGCCATAAGAAAAAGTACCTATTGGTCATGGTGGATAAATCCACCAAATGGATAGAAGCCAAACCAGTTAAAACGGCCGAGTCCAGACCAGTGATAGACTTCATATCCGGGGTTGTACACCGTTATGGTGTCCCCCACAGCATCATCATCGATAATGGCTCAAACTTTACAGCTGACGAGGTAAAAACTTGGTTCGACAACATGGGCATTAAGCTCGATTATGCCTCCGTCTATCACCCCCAAACAAACGGTCAAGTCGAACGAGCAAATGGTCTTATTATGAGCGGCATTAAACCCAGATTATTGCGATCCTTGAAGGAATCATATACGCACTGGATTGAGGAGCTCGACTCCGTACTATGGGGACTGCGGACCACACCGAATAGCAGTACCGGATACACACCATTTTTTGTGGTGTATGGCGCAGAGGCGGTACTGCCCTACGACATCATTCATGACTCACCTCGAGTGCGCATGTATGAAGGGAAAGAAGCCGAGCTTGATCGGCAGGACAGTTTAGACGCCCTGGAGGAGGAGCGTGACATTGCAAAAGCCCGCTCCGCATTCTATCAGCAACAGGCTCGACGGTATCAAAGAAGACAAGTACGGGCCAAAACTTATAACATTGGCGAACTCGTTCAAAGCCTACCCGAGAAGAAAAAGGACAAGCTCAAGCCCAAATGGGAAGGTCCCTTCATCATCAACAAAGTTCTAACCGGTGGAGCATACCGCCTGCGCGATGCATCAGACAATCGACTCGAGCCAAACCCATGGAACACGGCCAGACTCCGAAGGTTCTACGCCTAGTGCCAGACTCTGTGTTCATCTCCTTACCTCTGCCTTTTTTATATATATATCCGCTATCTGTCTTTCTTTCTTTCTTTCTTCCCTTTTTCTTCACGGCCTTAAAAGGTTAAAATGTGTCTTGACTACACAATCTTGACACGCCATGCGTGCTCATTCCACCTGGGGGCTTCTTATACAGAAGCTTAATATAATTATGTTCTGGGCTCTATGCCCCCTGCACATCTGTTGCTTTTCCACATGTACCTTTTCTTCGCCATCATATGCATCGATATGACTTAAGTTTTGGCCAAGCTGGGTTGCCTGGCTCTTGTGTTTATGCCCTACATTCCCATTCATTCGGCTAGGGCATAAGGGGAGCACCTCTGCGATTGTTACTGCTGGGTCAGCCGGATGTGTACCTCAGACTGGGTGAAGCCAAAAGCTAGCATTCTTAAGGGAATATTCGGTCGGTGAACAAAAGATGACTTTTACTTATTACAATACATGCCCCCAGATGTTTATATCCTGCGTCTCTTTTTGGAGTTCTGACATGCACAGTAATGCATGCGTACCAAGGGAAAGGAACCCTTAACAGAACTATTCTCCCTGGAAGATGTTTCTTACTATCCATGTAATATAACATAGCTAGTTGGGTACTTGTCTGTTCAAGCACTTATAACCCCTACGCCTGGTTTCCATGCGTACCCTGGTTTTTACATAACTGAGCGGGTATTCGGATACACTTCGGACTGTCGGGTCCGATGGTCGAAGCGAAAAGGTCTGCCATGACAAATGATTTACAATCTGGCTAGGGACAAAATATGTCACTTGAAGTACACAGTCACTTAGACTAACTAAATTCTTCTTCTATACCATCCAACAAGCTGTCTAGCCTACAATCCTGTTGGGAATACTTGGCGGCTAATTTTACCTGGTCATATACCATACTAACGGGGATCTCTTTCCCATCAGACCCTACAGGTCCAACCTCGACCATGTGGTTCGGGTCAGCCTTGGTATATCGCGTCTTCACCATGGCCCATGCTTCCCTTGACCATCTCTACGAGCTCCCCCATGCCTCCTGGCAGGGAGGCGGGTGGCCACAAGGCCTGGGCAATGCCCTGCATCACCTGCCGAACATTTGCGTGCAGTTGTGAGAGCTCTGGCAGAAGATCGCCCGCAGATCCGGGCATCTCCTCTTCGGGACGACCCGTCAGCATACCTACAGATATAACTCTATTAGCCAGTTTCTTCGCCGAACTCTATAAAAGTTCATTCAAGCACTTACTAAAAATGCCACGTCAAGGCCTCTTATTCTCCTTTACAGAGTCAGCTAGCTGGGCCCGAACATCTTTCAGTTCAACGCCCAGACGGGTATTGGCATCTTGGAGATCGTTTTTCTCCTGCCTAACCCACATAAGCACGCGCTCGCCAGCCTCTAGCTGTCATTGAGCATGTTGCTCCTCCTCTCGCACGATCTTTGGGTTCACTCCGGGATCATCTGCAGAATCTATTGTTAGATTTGCATGCATGCCGAACACTAACTTGTACATGTCATTTCATTATTTTCGATCAGAACAAGTGTTACCAGATGGGGCCTTCTTGGACTCCTTCATTTTGGCAACTGTGGCCTGTAGCTAGGCTTTGCACTCCTCCAGCTCTTGAGACAATTGGGTATTCTTCTCTGTAAGAACCTACACATATAATGATCCTTAAATCAGTTGTGCCAACTATTTCAAGTCTTAGGGGCTACTGATATACATAATTATCAGATTTTCTTACCCGTATATCCTTTACATATTGGTCCGTGGCTCTGGCAAGACCATTTGGAGCAGCTCAGATGTACGCGTCTCCTGAGTTGAAGGTATCGAATGCCTCTTCGGAGAAACCAGGGTCACAGAGTACGGCCCGGCGATGCCTGTGATTCATGGCACTCTCCACTTCGGAATTCATAGCGGACGGCCTATCTGCATCCTCTATAGGAGGAACATCCGGTGTTGTCCCCATGTTAGCATCTGCCTCTAAGGCTGGCTCTGGAGTCCGGCTGGTGGAGGCGTGGCCGGCAGGCTCTCTAGACACGGTCCGGCGAGCGTTTTTTCTGCCAGGAACCATGGATATTATTATATTTTAAAGACGACAACTATGGAGCAGGTTTTTTTTTCATACCTATGCGACGGCATCTCAGTCGTGACCGCCTTCCTTTTAAGCCTACCCGCCTTCAGTGCCCCTGGTTGGTGAGTCACCGCGGGTTCGGCATGGCGTCCCGAGGGCCTTCCCTGTAAGACACCATATGTGTGCGGTGGGTGAAGTGCAAAAAAGGGATCCTTCTCGGAAGTTGGGACTCCGGTTTTACTTACATGCAATGCAGGGAGCAGGCCAGGATAATCGGCTATGATGGCCACCAAGGCACTGTCGCAGCTTAACTGATAGAACGTCCTGTCAATGAGCTCCACAAATAATTCCGGATCTTCTTCGAGTCCGGGGTCGAGGGCCCGGTCAGGGTCCTCTAGCTGTGGAGACGGGCTGTGGACCTCCCTCACAGCTTTTCGCAGTTCCTGCTATGAAATAGCAAGGTAAAAATTTATGATGAAGAATCTAGGAAGGTCTGGAGTAAAAGGTAGCAGCTCACCCAATTTGGGGGGTTGTACATGGAGAATCCAACCCATGGTTTAATGCGGATGAACTCCTCTTCCTCTCCTTTGTATAAATCACACAATATTTTCGCCAGAGCAGCGGTGGAGTCCGGACCTTTACGGCCGTAGCGGGTGGCATCGTCTTCTCCATTGAAGTGTCACATGGGTTTCCCCCGATACTGAAGTGGCTGCACCCCCCCCCCATTATACATATTGACGTAACCTCGATTATTGTCAGTCCTGATTTGGCCAGCGTTTTTATCATGCCCATCAGTTAAAGGACCTCTCTATTATCTTCCTCCTGGGGGCTCCGAGGCGCCAGCTACATCGTTTCTTCGAAGGGGCATTATTAAACTCAGGAAGGCTCATCCAAATAGGGTCCAGAAGGGGGACGTCCTCCATATAAAACCACTCTGAAGGCCAGTCTTCGGATGTCTTCTTCGGAGTACCGGACAGGTATCCGGTCCCGGTGACGCGCCATATTTCGGCTCGGCCCACTTGATATATTGATCCCTCCTGTGTATGGGGTACGAGGCAGAATAGCCTCTTCCATAGCTCGAAATGAGCTTCGCAGCCCAGAAACAGCTTGCAAAAGGCGACGTAGCCGGCGATGTGTAATATGGAGGCGGGAGTAAAGTTATGCAGCTGGAGGCCATAGAACTCCAGGAGCCCGCAGAGGAACGGATGGATTGGAAATCCGAGTCCCCTCAATAAGTAAGGGACAAGGCATACCCGCTCCCCCTGGATGGGTTGGGAAAGCTCTCCGCTTGCTCCCCGCCATTATAAGTGGCTAGTCCGGCTCGGACGGGGACCATATACGCAGGAGGGAGAAGCCCCTGGGTCTGCAACTCTACTAATTGGTTGTGGGGGATGGAACACTTCTCCCAATTTTCATGGCTTAGTGCTACGGGAGCGAGAGGAGGAGCTGCGATGGCCGACCATGATGGGATGGACTTTTTCGGGCGCGCTCCGATGGATACTCACTGTGGGACGATGGTGTGATCTGGATCTGAAGATCCCCAACTCTTTAAATAGACGATTTACCTACATGGTTAGGATGGCAAATGTAAAAATGCCCCGACTTCTCGCATTCGCTCAACACTTGGACAATAGCCATTATTAAAGCACAGAAGCCGATGAGTGCAACATTCATGGGAAGCTGGACACTACTCATTACGACAGGTACTCAGGATTTGGAGAGGAACCCGCCTTGCAATGCCGAAGACAATCTGCGTGCCGGACTCATCGTCATTGAAGCCTAGTTCAGGGGCTACTGAGGGAGTCCTGGATTAAGGGGGTCCTCGGACAGCCGGACTATATACTTTGGCCGGACTGTTGGACTATGAAGATACAAGATTGAAGGCTTCGTCCCTTGTCCACGTGGGACTCTCCTTTGCGTGGAAGGCAAGCTTGGCGATTCGGATATGTAGATCTCCTTCTCTATAAGCGACTCTGTGTAACCCTAGCCCCCTCCTGTGTCTATATAAACCGGAGGGTTTAGTCTGTAGGACAACAACAATCAGAATCATAGGCTAGCTTCTAGGGTTTAGCCTCTAGGATCTCGTGGTAGATCAACTCTTGTAATACTCATATCATCAAGATCAATCAAGCAGGAAGTAGGGTATTACCTCCATCGAGAGGGCCCGAACCTGGGTAAACATTGTGTCCCCTGCCTCCTGTTACCATCAGCCTTAGACGCACAGTTTGGGACCCCCTACCCGAGATCCGCCGGTTTTGACACCGACAGTCTTTTCGACTCTTTTTCCTCCAATTGATCCAATGATCCTGTTATGAGATAAAGTCGCAGTGTTCACACGGTCGCTATGCATTAAGTATTTCTCGATGTAGGGAAATATCACCGGAAGACGCTTCTTTGGATTTTTCCAGTTCGGCGGTCACTGCGTTTAACTACGTCCGACACTTTTCTAGATCTTGGGCTAGCACGTCGTTCTTCTCCGACAGAACCTGGTCATGCAGCGATCCTCAAATCAGTTGTCCCAACTACTTTAAGTCTCGGGGACTACTGGCATATGGTTATCATAGTCAGACAAAGTAAACTTACATGCACATCTTTTAAATGCTCCTTTATGGCTCTGTTAAGCCCATCTCGAGCAGATCGGATATATGCATCAGCCGAGCTGAAGGCGTTAAATGCCTCTTCTGAAATTCCAGGGTCTTGTAAAAAGGCCCTGCGGCGCCGATGATTCATGGCGCTCTCCACTTCCGAGTTGGTGATGGATACATCATCTGAATCCTCGGCTGGAGGACAGTCCGGCGTCACCCCCCGCATTAGCTCCCGACTTCATGACAGGATCTAGATCCTGGTTGCAGGAAGTATGACTGGCCGGACCCCCGGATATAGTCCGGCACACTTTTTTCCTGATATAGGGTAAACGGAAAGGTCACATTTGGATGTGACTGTCAAGGTGATTTTTCAGTCCAAGTGGAGGTGGCTGCTAGATACTCTCAACAGGATTATAAATTAGACTGCTTTTTGGATGGTATAGAGGAGGAAGTTTTTAAGTCCTAAGTGACTATGTATTTTCCTTCTAGCTGGATAATAAAAACAATTGTCATGACCAACCTTTCCGCTTCGACCTCTGGACCCGAAGGTGCGAGTGTTTCCAAATACCCTAACGGTAGAATATACCGGGGTGTGCATGGGAACTAGGCGTAGGGGTCATAGTTGCTTGAACAGACAATGTGTATCTGGCTAGTTATGTTATACTACATTATGTAAGAAACATCTTCCAGAGAGAATAGTTCTGCTTAGGGTTCATTTCCCTGGGTGTGCATGCATTTAATGTGCATGTCCGAACTGTGATTGAAAAAATCGGAGAGTGAGTAACATCTGGGGTTTCACAATGGAGTGAATGCGGAAACATCTTTAATTCGCCGACCGAATATTGCCTTAAGAACGCTAGCTTTCGGCTTCACCCAGTCTGAGGTACACATCCGGATGACCCGGCAGTAACAATCGCAGAGGTGCTCCCTTTATTCCCTAGCCGAACTAACGGGAACCTAGGGCATAAGCATAGGAGCCAGGCAACCCAGCTTGCCCAAAACTTAAGTCATATCGATGCATATAATGGCGAAGAAAAGGTACATATGGAAAAATGCATATGTGGCGAGCTTGATGCTCGAAGAATAATAGCAAGCTTCTGTACGAGAAGCCCCCAGGTATAATGAACATACATATGTGGAGATGTACGCATCAGGGGAGGACGGTCTAGCCGTACTAAAGCTGTAGGGCTAAAGAGCAAAACGAAAAAAGAGAAAAAATGAAAAGAGAGAGAAAAAATAACGTTAATAACGGGAGGAAGGAGACGAACACAGAGTTCGGCGCTAGGCATAAAATCATCCGAGTATGGCCGCGTTCCAGGGGTTCGGCTCCAGGTGATTGTCCGACGCATCACACAGGAAGTACGCTCCTCCGTTGAGAATTTCGTCAATGATGAAGGAACCCTCCCACTTGGGCTTGAGTTTGTCCTTTTCCTTCTCCGGCAGGCATAGAATGAGTTCACCAACGTTATAAGTCTTGGCCCGCACTTCTCTGCTTTGATACCTGCGAGCCTGCTGTTGATCAAATGCAGAACGGGCTTTTGCGACGTCACGCTCCTCCTCCAGGGCATCTAAGCTGTCCTGCCAATCAAGCTCGACTTCTCTCTCTTCGTACATGCACACTCGAGGTGAGTCATGAATAATATTACAAGGTAACACTGCTTCTGCACCATACACCATGAAGAAAGGTGTATATCCAGTAGTGCGGTTGGGCGTGGTCCGGAGCCCCTAGAGTACGGAGTCAAGTTCCTCCACCCAGTGCTTGTCTGATTCTTTCAAAGACCGCACTAGTCTAGGTTTGATGTCGCTCATAACAAGACCATTAGCCCGCTTGACTTGACCGTTTGTCTGTGGGTGATAGACACAGGCGTAATCGAGCTTAATGCCTAGATTAGCACACCAGGTTTTCATTTCACCGGCTGTGAAATTAGAGCCATTATCGGTGATTATGCTGTGTGGGACACCATAACGGTGTACCACGCCGGATATGAAATCTATTACCAGCCCCGCTTCAGCCGTTTTGACTGGTTTGGCCTCTATCCACTTAGTGAATTTATCCACCATGACCAGCAGATAGTTTCTATTATGGCTTCCTCCTTTAAGGGGTCCGACCATATCGAGTCCCCAGACCGCAAAAGGCCAAGTGATGGGGATTGTTTGTAAGGCAGTGGGGGCATATGGCTTTGGTTGGCAAAGAGTTGGCATCCGATGCAACGTTGGACAAGGTCCTGTGCATCTGCTTGGGCCGTCGCCCAATAAAACCATGTACGGAAGGCCTTGCTAACAAGGGCCCAAGCTGCGGCGTGGTGACCGCCGAGTCCGGCATGAATTTCAGCCAAGAGCTGCCACCCTTCTTCCTCGGAGATACATCGTTGAAGAACTCTGGTAGCGCTTTTCTTATAGAGCTCTCCATCATGAACCTTCTAGGCCTTCGAATGCCAGACAATGCAGCGGGCCTCATTCTAATCCTCTGGAAGCTCCTTCCTATTAAGGTAGGCCGGGAAGGGTTCGGTCCATGGGGAAATGACTTCCATGATGAGATGCGTCGACGGTGTTATTTCGGTGGCCGAGCCTCCAATGATGTCGGTGTTTTTGGAATCTAGGGTTATTTTCGGATCTAGGCTAGTGTTGCCGTTTCCCCCCTCCCACAACGCGGATGGCTTTAAAAGCCCTTCCAGAAAGATATTAGGTGTGACGGAGTTGCGCTTAGCACCGATATGAGAAAGAACATCCGCCGCTTGATTACTATCTCGAGCCACATGATGGAACTCGAGCCCCTCGAACCGGGCCGACATTTTATGACGGCATTACGATAAGCTGCCATCTTCAGATCTTTGGCGTCGAAGTATCCATTTATTTGAGATATTGCAAGGTTTGAGTCCACGCGCACTTCTAGGTGTTGTATGCCTATGGAGACAGCCATCCGGAGACCATACAATAAGGCCTCGTATTCGGTTGCCTTGTTGGAGTCTGTGTATAGTATTTGGAGTATGTACTGAACGACGTCTCCAGTAGGTGACGTTAGAATGATGCCCGCCCCTAGCCCTGCCAGCATTTTGGAGCCATCGAAATACATATCCCAATTGGAATATATGCCGTACTCTTTAGGGAGTTCGGCCTCTGTCCATTTGGCGATGAAGTCAGCTAGTACTTGGGATTTAATAGCTCGATGTGGTTTGTATGTAATATCAAATGGAAGGAGCTCAATGGTCCATTTGGTAATCCGGCCCGTGGCATCGCGGTTGTTTATAATGTCATTGAGTGGTACTATGGAAGCCACCGTGATCGAACACTCCTCAAAGTAGTGACAGAGATTTCGGGATGCCATGAAGACCATGTATGCTATCTTTTGATAACGGGGGTACCGGGATTTGCATGGTGTAAGGACAGTGGATACATAGTATATTGGCTTCTGAAGCGGGAATTTGTGTTCGTCCTGTTCTCGTTCAACGATGAGCACGGTGCTCACCACCTGATGTGTTGCCGATATGTATAATAGCATCGGTTCACCGACGTTTGGCGCGGCTAGGATTGGGTTGCTCGCAAGAAGGGGTTTTATTTCCTTCAGTCCAGCTGTTGCCGCGTCCGTCCACTCGAAGTGATCGGTTCGCCGTAGAAGGCGATAGAGTGGCAGTGCCTTTTCTCCCAATCTGGAGATAAAGCGGCTTAGAGCTGCCACACAACTCGCGAACTTTTGGACTTGTTTGAGGTCTGTAGGCGTAGCCAAATGTGACAGAGCTCGGATTTTGGCTGGATTTTCTTCAATTCCTCTGTTGGAAACGATGAAGCCCAGCAGTTTTCCAGCGGGGATGCCGAAAACGCACTTTTCCGGATTGAGCTTAATGTCATACGCGTGGAGGTTATCAAATGTGAGACATAAATCATCTATTAGTGTTTCGACGCGCCTAGTTTTGATGACGACGTCGTCCACATAAGCTTCAACTGTCTTGCCGATCTGTTTCTCTAGGCATGTTTGAATCATGCGTTAGTATGTGGCGCCGGCGTTCTTGAGCCCGAAGGGCATGGTGTTGCAGCAGTATGGCCCATATGGGGTAATGAATGTTGTTGCAGCTTGATCGGACTCCTCCATTTTGATTTTATGCTATCCGGAATATGCATCAAGGAAACACAGTGAGTCATGTCCTACGGTAGCATCAATGATTTGATCGATGCGGGGGAGGGGGAAGGGATCTTTAGGGCAATCCTTATTGAGGTCTTTAAAATAGACGCACAACCGCTAGGATTTTTCCTTCTCTGGTACCATCACCTGGTTTGACAGCTAGTCCGGATGTTTTGTTTCTCTGATGAATCCGGCATCAATTAGCTTGGCCAGCTCCTCCCCCATAGCTTGGGATTTGGGCTCGGAAAAGCATCACAGTGCTTGTTTGATTGGTTTGTATTCCTTTAAGATATTAAGGCTATGTTTGGCCAGCTCATGTGGGATTCCAGGCATGTCAGAAGGGTGTGAGCCGAATATATCCCAGTTTTTGCGAAGGAAATCCCTTAGTGCGGCGTCGACTGTTGGGTCTAGTTTTCCTCCAATAGATGTTGTCTTCTTGGGGTCCATTGGGTGGACCTGGAATTTGACTATTTCTTCTGCCGGTTTGAAGGAGGTGGATTTGGGTCGTTTGTCTAAGATCACATCGTCCCTATCCACTGTGGAGCGCAATGCGGTTAATTCTTCGGCCGCGAGGGCTTCAGATAATGCCTCAAGGGCTAGGGATGCAGTTTTGTTTTCGCCGCGGAGTGCTATGTCCGGACCATTGCTAAGAGTGATTATGCTGTTTGGTTCGGGAATTTTGAGCTTCATATACCCGTAATGAGGTATAGCTTGGAAGCGTGTAAAAGAATCCCGCCCCAACAGGGCATGGTATCCGCTGCTGAAAGGAGCCACTTGGAATGTGATTTCTTCAGACCGATAATTCTCCGGCGTGCCGAATACCACGTCAAGTGTGATTTTTCCCGCACACTGCGCCTCCCGACTGGGAATGATTCTTCGGAAGGTCGTGCTGCTTTGCTTGATGCGGCTCCTATCTATTTCCATTTTGTGGAGTGTATCCTCATAGATGAGGTTTTGTCCGCTGCCACCGTCCATAAGGACCTTGGTAAGTCAAAAGTCGTCCACGATAGGACTGAGGACTAAAGCGGCTGGTGCTCGGACTATCCTGTATTTTGGTTCGTCGTTGGCATTAAAGGTTATAGCCGTGTCGTTCCAAGGGTTTACTATGGCGATTTGACAGACTCCGGCGAGGCCGCGAAGTGCCCTTTTGCGCTTTTTGTTTGAAGCGAATGTGTCAAAGACCGTCAGTACTCTGGGGTCGTTGTCTTCTGGAGGGTGTTGCTCTGGGGTGTTTTTGGTAAGGATGTCCTCGCCAGTTTTGGCTACCTGCCGGAGTATGCAACATGCTCTAAGGTTGTGGGTTGGTATGTTATCTAGTGTTGTGTGTATTTTGCATGTGCCATTGATCCATCCCTCCAGAACGGTTTCGCGCCGCGTGATGGGTTTGTATTTCTTGGCTATTGGACTGGGCGCGTCACGGGGATGTGCCCTTTTCGCCTAGACCAATGGTTGAGTTGGGACCGATGGCTCCCAACAAGCTGCCTGATCCCTCCAGGCGCTTTCTGTTACACTGTACTTCCGTACGATAGTTGCCAAGTCAGCGAAGTGTAGTATGCGGCGGCGATTAATGGCATTGAGGATTCCTTCGTTTGTGCAATTGTTGCCAAACACTGATATCGCGTCCTCGTCGTGGCAATCTTTACCCTTGTCCTTGACAAGGAGGAATCTGGCCCAGAAGTGGTGGAACGTTTCCTGAGACTGTTGTTGTATGCACGTGAGAGCGCTTGTGTCTGGGTGGTGGGTGGAATTGGATCTGGACCCTGACCCGATCGATGATCCGGAGTCTGAAGTTTTTCCAGACTTAACAGTCCGGGCTCCGGAGTATCTTCTGGTTGCCTTTGCACGCCATCCGATTCTATGTTCGGAAGGCCGGTCACCTCCTTTTGCGCGTGGGCATCCGGCTCTATAGGGTCGGCGATCAGGACATAGTCCGTATTCAGTATAGGGGAAGAGTCGCCGTCTTGCTCCTCGACTACCGCTATCTGGTGGGTGATCGGTGGAGATTTGATTTCTCTTTGGTCGGGTTTGAGCCTGATCTGATCGTAATCTATGGCGATTCCCAGGGCGGCAATACGATCAAGGAGCTCATTTAAAGACGAAAACTCCGCTGGATCCATCTGCTTGGAGTGTTTGGGTTCGATACGAAGAGGATTTTTGATGGCCCGAGAGGTCATCGTGGGCTTAACGGGCAAACGGGCGGTCATGGTAAAGCTGCCCAACCGGGGGGTTTGGCCTGGGGCCAGTTGTCCTCCGGTAGTGATATTGTCTTTAAGGAAGAGGTGAGTCATTGATCCCGTTGTTGACAGCATGGTGGAACTCTAGTAGATCTCAGGTCCCAATGTCGGTGTCAAAACCGGCAGATCTCATTGATCCCAATGTCGGTGTCAAAACCGACAGAGATCAGGTAGGGTGTCCCGAACTATGCGTCTAAGGTCGATGGTAACAGGAGACAGGGGACATGATGTTTACCCAGGTTTGGGCCCTCTCTATGGAGGTAATACCCTACGTCCTGCTTGATTGATATTGATGAATATGAGTATTATAAGAGTGGATCTACCACGAGATCGTAATGGCTAAACCCTAGAGGTATAGCTGGTATGGCTATGGTAATCAATATCTCCCTCTCCGGACTAAGTGCTCCGATTTATATAGACACCGGGAAGATCTAGGGTTACACAAGGTCGGTTACAAAGAAGGGAATCTACATATTCGGCCGCCAAGCTTGCCTTACATGCCAAGGAGAGTCCTATCCGGACACGGGTGCAGTCTTCGGTCTTCATATCTTCACAGCCAATCAGTCCGGCCCATGGCACATAGGCCGGATGCCTGAGGACCCCTTAATCCAGGACTCCCTCAGCGGCCTTCTTCGTAAAAGACATGGAAGAACATCGTGGAGGCACCGCCATAGTCAAAGTGGATGACCAGGGCGCCATCCGCACGGCATACTCGGGCGCCATCCGCACGGCAGACTCAGGGGACCTCGCCCCAGTCGCGGATCATGAAGATCTTCCTTGGAGAGATGGCTTCGACCTCTGCTCCAGTCGCCGGGACGTCGCAGTCGTTGTGCTGCAGCCAAAGCTCAAGGGGGCCCCTCAATGGCGAAGAATTGCGGGAAGCGAATCCATGTGCGCGGAGGCATCGCCGCCCACATCACGAGTTTGTGCGAGGAGTCCGCGGCGTGGGCTCCTGGGGCGACGGCATGCGTAACCACGGCATGCCGACCACAGCCATGGCGTGGGCGGCGCCGTTCGCCGCCTCTCCCTCCGGAGCCGTCGGCTCGGGCATACATGGGCAGCGGATACCCCAGAGGTGGCCGCTCGCACCAGGGCCTCGACACCTCCGGCCTCACGACTATGTCGCGACGACGGGACAGTCTCTTCTTCGGCGGGAGTGGCTTAGGCTCGTTGAGGGGGGTCTTTCCCTTCTCTGCAGCTGAGAACCTCCGTATCGGCACCATGGTCGATGCAGCAAGCGATGAATCAAGGAAGAAGAAGGAGCAGGAGGAGCAGAGGAAGAAATGGGTGAAGGGGGCCCCGCTCCCCCCTTCCCATTTATAGCCAAGGGGAGGCCAACCGCCAGCCTGCACGATCTAAGGTAATAATGATCTTTCTCTGCATGCAGCAAGGACTCTCCAAGTCAGGTAGTTGCCGAGGTAGCATGGGGAAGCGGAGACTCCCACAACAAATCAACCGCCACACGTCAACCGAGGCCGTAGGCTATTAGGGCTCGCGGCACTCCGCACTTGCCCCATGGCTTTGCCTAGAAGCCAAGCCAGGGCGCGCCTTGGGCCCGGGGGCTACTGTCGGCGTCACGGGAACGAGGGTCCCCAGACTTGCCTGCCTGCAGCCCACGGCGTGGCTACACCAGCGGCCCTGTACGACCCATATTCACCAGCAAACACTCAAGACCCTCGGGAGGCGGATGACGCAAGACCTTCTCGGGGGCAGCCTCACCAGAATGGCTTGCGAGGGGCAGAGAGAGCAAGGCAAGGGGCACCTCGCGAGGTTCCCGTGATGCAAGCCATGACGACCAAGGCCAAGCGGGCACCAGGCGGGCGCCAGCGTGCGCAGTGTCCTCATTTCCTCTTTGGTGCTAAAGAAGAAAGCGCAGGCGCGGAGTCCCGAGGCGTCAAGCAAAGGTTTCCATATCGGTGCAACAAGACCAAGACCAGCAGGACGACAAGACGGAGGTCACCCTGGAGCCGAGGACGGCATCACCATGAGAGCCTTTGGCACGCGAAGACCAACTTTTGTCAGGATAGCTTGTACTAGTTGTCCTCCTTCAAACTGGCCATTGTGGGATCCCTTCCCGCCTAATATTTGGGAAGAGGACCTGGGCCTCTCTATATAGGGCTAGCCACCATCGTAGAAAGGGGGGCCGAGAGAGAGAAGAAGGATCGGCACATCAGGAGGAGGAGGATCCTCTACCGCATCAACTCACCAAGCCCAAGAGCACCTCTCCTTAGGAGGCTATTCTTCCCTTGTAACTGTTCATCCTTAGCCCAAGAGGCAATCCACCACACCACACGAGAGGGTATTACACCACATCGGTGGCCCGAACCAATATAAATCTTGTGTCCCTTTGTTCTGCGGGTTCGACGTGCTAAGCCTTGAGATTGCGGTGAGGGTGTGAGCTAGAGGGGGAGAGATCTTTGTGCGCACCCCAGTGTTCGAACCTCAAGATTTTTGCCGGAACCAAAAATCTAACAACCCTGCTAGCCCAGGTTGCTGACCAGGAACCTATCCCTTGAACGAAGAAGAAGCGGAACAAGAACAATAAACATCGCTCTCGCATCATGATCATCGCATTATCTGTACCTTCAATTATTGGTGTAGTAATCTATGAGCCACGAGGACTCAGCAATCCCATTACCATGGGTATCAAGACTAGCAAAGCTTAAAGGGTAAGGAAGGGTTAAAGTGGTGAGGTTGCAACAGCGACTAAGCAATGTATGGTGGCTAACTTACGAACACAAGAGTAAGATGAGAAACTACGCAAATGGTCGCAAAACTAGTAACCATCAATAAGTGATCCTGAACTACTTACGTTCAAGCATAACCTAACCGTGTTCTCTTCTCGAACTTCCATGAAAAGAGACCATCACGGTTATGCAACGCGGTTGGTGTATTTTAATGGAGTTTACTTCAAGTCTTCTACAACCGGATATTAACAAATTCCCATCTGCCACATAACCGCGGGCACGACTATCAAAAGTTTAAACCCTGCAGGGGTGTCCCAACTTAGCCCATGACAAGCTCACGATCCGTGGAGACAATCCTCCATCACGGGACACCCGATCAGACTCGGAATCCCGGTGCATAAGACATTTCAACAATGGTAAAACAAAACCAGCAAGACCGCCCGAATGTGACGACAAATCCCGATAGGAGCATCGCATATCTCGTTCTCAGGGCACACTAGATGAGACATCCTACGAGTAAAACCAACCCTTAAGTTTCCCTGAGGTGGCCCTGCAGTCTACTCAGTTCGGACCAACACTCAGAGGAGCCCTGGCCAGGGGGGGCTAATAAAAATCCACGGGGGCCAGCAAGTCCCTATGCAAGTTTTAGGTGGTGTTAGGCAAATGGTAAAACCAATGTTGGGCCTTGCTGGAAGAGTTTTATTCAAAGCGAACTGTCAGGAGGGTCCCATACCCCTCATCGTGTTAGGGACGCAAAATCAAGGACCATAACACCGGTATGACGGATACTAGGGCGGCAAGAGTGGAACAAAACACCAGGCAAAAGGCCGAGCCTTCCACCCTTTACCCAGTATATAGATGCATTAATTAAATAAGAGATATTGTGATATCCCATGATATCCATCTCCCAACATGGAACAACCGGCAATTGCACTGATAACCCACAAGTATTGGGGATCGCAACAGTTGTCGAGGGTACCCAAATTTATTAACACAAGGGGAGCCAAAGAATATTCTCAAGTGTTAACAGTTGAGTTGTCAATTCAACTGCACCTGAAAGACTTAATATTTGCAGCAAAGTATTTAGTAGCAAAGTAATATGGAAGTAACGGTAACGGTGGCAAAAGTAACAGTATTGGTTTTGTAGTGATTGTAATAGTGGCAATGAAAAAGTAACCAAGCAAAGAACAATATGTGAAAAGCTAGTAGGCAACGGATCAGTGATGGACAATTATGTCGGATGCGAATCCTCATGCAACAGTTATAACATAGGGTGACACGGAACTAGCTCCAGTTCATCAATGTAATGTAGGCATGTATTCTGAATATAGTCATACGTGCTTATGGAAAAGAACTTGCATGCCATGTTTTGTCCTACCCTCCCATGGCAGCGGGGTCCTATTGGAAACTAAGGGATATTAAGGCCTCCTTTTAATAGAGTATCGGAACAAAGCATTAGCACTTAGTGAATACATGGACTCCTCAAACTATAGTCATCACCGGGAGTGGTCCCGATTATTGTCAGTTAGGGGTTACAGGATCATAATACATAGTAGGTGACTATTGACTTACAAAATAGGATCAAGAATTGACACATATTCATGGAAACATAATAGGTTCAGATCTGAAATCATGGCACTTGGGCCCTAGTGACAAGCATTAAGCATAGGAAAGTCATAGCAACATCAATCTCAGAACATAATGGATACTAGGGATCAAACCCTAACAAAACTAACTCGCTTACATGATAAATCTCATCCAACCCATCACCGTCCAGCAAGCCTACGATGGAATTCCTCACGCACGGCGGTGAGCATCATGAAATTGGTGGTGGAGGATGGTTGATGATGACGATGGCGACGGATTCCCCTCTCCAGAGCTCCGAAGGGACTCCATATCAGCCCTCCCGAGAGAGATTAGGGCTTGGCGGTGGCTCTGTATCGTAAAACGCAATGAATGCTTCTCCCTGATTTTTTCTCCCGAACGTGAAT
Source organism: Triticum urartu (assembly GCF_003073215.2). Taxonomy (NCBI): domain Eukaryota; kingdom Viridiplantae; phylum Streptophyta; class Magnoliopsida; order Poales; family Poaceae; genus Triticum; species Triticum urartu. The sequence continues at coordinate 649,125,141 of NC_053026.1, read as the reverse complement.
ATATAGAGTTGGAGGTGAGGTCGGTGCAGCCTTAGGGGGCCCACGAGATAGGGGGGCACGCCCCCCACCCTCGTGGACAGGGTGTGGGCCCCCTGACATTGACTCTTTCGCCAGTATTTTTTATATATTCCAAAAATATTCTCCGTGAAGTTTCAGGTTATTCCGAGAACTTTTGTTTCTGCACAAAAATAACACCATGGCAATTCTGCTGAAAATAGCGTCAGTCCGGGTTAGTTCCATTCAAATCATGCAAGTTAGAGTCCAAAACAAGGTCAAAAGTGTTCGGAAAAGTAGATACGATGGAGACGTATCAACTCCCCCAGGCTTAAACCTTTGCTTGTCCTCAAGCAATTCACTTGACAAACTGAAAGTGATAAAGAAAAACTTCTACAAGCTCTGTTTGATCTAGTTGTAAATATGTAAAGCCAGCATTCAAGTTTTCAGCAAAGATTATGAACTAACCATATTCACAATAACACTTAGGTCGCATGTTTACTCATATCAATGGCATAATCAACTAGTGAGCAATAATAGTAAATCTCGGATGACAACACTTTCTCAAAACAATCATAATATGATATAACAAGATGGTATCTCGCTAGCCCTTTCTGAGACCGCAAAACATAAATGCAGAGCACCTCTGAAGATCAAGGACTGACTAAACATTGTAATTCATGGTAAAAGATGTCCAGTCCCAGTCATACTCAATGTTAACTAATAGTAATACATGCAAATGATAGCGGTGCTCTCCAACTGGTGTTTTTTAATAAGAGGATTTGTAGAGGTGCTAGAGCTCGATTTTTGAAATAGAGATAAATAATATTTTGAGTGGCATACTTTCATTGTCAACATAACAACCGAGAGATCACGATATCTTCCATGCTACACACATTATAGGCGGTTCCCAAACAGAATGGTAAAGTTTATACTCCCCCACCACCAACAAACATCAATCCATGGCTTGTCCGAAACAACGGGTGCCTCCAACTAACAACAATCCTGGGGGAGTTTTGTTTGCAATTGTTTTAATTTAAGCATGGGACTGGGCATCCCGGTTACCAGCCATTTTCTCGTGAATGAGGAGCGGAGTCCACTCCCCGTGAGAATAACCCACCTAGCTTGGAAGATATAGACAGCCCTAGTTGATACATGAGCTATTCGAGCATACAAAGCAGAATTTCATTTGAAGATTTAGAGTTTGGCACATACTAATTTACTTGGAACGGCAGGTAGATACCACATATAGGAAGGTATGGTGGACTCATATGGAATAACTTTTGGGTATTATGGAAGTGGATGCACAAGCAATATTCCCGCTTAGTACAAGTGAAGGCTACAAAGAGACTGGGAAGCGACCAGCTAGAGAGTGACAACAGTCATGAACATGCATTAAAATTAATCAACACTGAATGCAAGCATGAGTAGGATATAATTTACCATGAACATAAATATCATGGAGGCTATGTTGATTTGTTTCAACTACATGTGTGAACATGTGCCAAGTCAAGCCACTCGAATCGTTCAAAGGAGGATAGCACCCTATCATACCACATCACAACCATTTTAATAGCAAGTTGGCACGCAAGGTAAACCATTATAAACTCCTAGATAATTAAGCATGGCATGAGCAACTATAATCTCTAATTGTCATTGCAAACATGTTTCCTTCATAATAGGTTGAATCAGGAACGATGAACTAATCATATTTACAAAAACAAGATAGGTGGAGTTCATAACAGCTTCTCTCATCTCAATCAGTCCGTCATATATTGTCATTATTGCCTTTCGCTTGCATGACCGAATGGTGTGGATAATAATAATAGTGCACGTGCATTGGACTAAGATGGAAGCTGCAAGCATTCAATACAAGGGAGAAGACAAGGTAATATGGGCTGTTTGTCAGATCAACAATAATGCATATGAGAGCCACTCAACATTTTCATCATGGTCTTCTCCTCTCGACCCCAAAGAAAAGAAAAGAAACAAAACTATTTACACAGGAAAGCTCCAAACAAGAAAAATAAGAACAAGAAATCTTTTGGGGTTTTCTTTTAATTACTACTACTACAGGCATGGAAAGTAAACTAGCTAAAAGCTACAACTAATTTTTTTTGTTTTTATTAAGGTTTTCAAACACACAAGAAGAAGGCTTGAAAATAAAATAAACTAGCACGGATAGTACAGTGAAAAAGTATGAGCACCGACAGCTGGCATGAGTGTGTGAACATGAATGTAACGTCGGTGACAGATACGTACTCCCCCAAGCTTAGGCCTTTTGCCTAAGTTGGTCTATAGACATGGCTCCAAGCTACCTTCTCCGATGTACGGAGGAGTGTCCTCTGGGTGCCACTGGTTGGCGATCTCCGGATCCCACTGATAAACATACTATCGATAAGGGTCAAGGGGTGGCTCCGGCTCAGGCTCTGGAGCTAGTGTCAGGCTCCAGTGTGCATGAACGGCCTCCGGAAAAAGGAGGTACGTGCCTAAAAATATGTTAAACAAAGAGGGCGCAAGCAAGGTAATAATCTCATAGTAGTTTTTATCCAAAATCAATTTATAGCTAAGCATCTTCTTCTTATCTTTAATAATAAAATAATGTGCTACCATACTCTTATAATCTAGAAAAATAGGGGGCAACAACTTTTCCTCTTTATCATAATGCCTAATAGGTATCCTATAGTGTGCAGGAAGGCGCGAAGCAAAGATGCCTCCGAAGATGGGACAATAGCGCCTAAACTGGAAGTGGTATCAAGAAAAAAAGCATGGCGCAAAATAACAATATCAGGGGCACTAAGATTTCCACTATTTCCGCGACAAATTAAGCATCTACTAGCAAATATTGCAAAGTAACGTAGAACAGGAAAATGTATGCTAGTAATTCTTAAATATTCTACAAAAATCATATAAATTTTTCAGGACATTTGGAGAACTTTTATTTCCGGGGTATTTTTTATTGCAAGGATAATTTAGAAAACAGACAGAAAATACTATTTTTACTTTATTTAATCTAAATAATAGAAAGTAAAAGGAGGTTACAGAGAGTTGTGCTTTCTAACTTCATCCATCTGATGCTCATCAAAAGGAATCCACTAACAAGGTTGATCAAGTCTTGTTAACAAACTCTTTTCGAATAACATGAAACCGGAGAATTTTCGAATAACAGTAGGTTACCTCAACGGGGATATGCACATCCCCACCAATAAGAATATCATATTTCTTCTTCATAGTAGGAAGAGGGAATTCAAAACCTCCAATAGTAATCGTTGAAGTTTTTCCAATAGAATTAATACTGTGGACTTGAGGTTGTTTTCTCGGAAAGTGTACAGTATGCTCATTACCATTAACATGAAAAGTGACATTGCCTTTGTTGCAATCAATAACATCCCCTGCAGTATTCAAAAAGGGTATACAAAGGATAATCGACATACTATTGTCCTCGGGAATATCAAGAATAACAAAGTCCGTTAAAATAGTAATATTTGCAACCACAATAGGCATATCCTCACAAATACCGACAGGTATAGCAGTTCATTTATCAGCCATTTGCAAAGATATTACAGTAGGTGTCAACTTATTCAAATCAAGTCTACGATATAAAGAGAGAGGCATAACACTAATAGCGGCTCCAAGATCACATAAAGCAGTTTTAACATAGTTTCTTTTAATGGAGCATGGTATAGTTGGTACTCCTGGATCTCCAAGTTTCTTTGGTATTCCACCCTTAAAAGTATAATTAGCAAGAATGGTGGAAATCTTAGCTTCCGGTATCTTTCTTTTATTTGTAACAATATCTTTCATGTACTTATCATAAGGATTCATTTTAAGCATATCAGTCAAACACATCCGCAAAAAAATAAGTCTAATCATTTCAGCAAAGCGCTCAAAATCCTCATCATCCTTTTTCTTGGATAGTTTAGGAGGAAAAGGTATGGGTTTCTGAACCCATGGTTCTCTTTATTTACCGTGCTTCCTAGCAGCAAAGTCTCTCTTATCATAACATTGATTATTTGATTGTGGGTTATCAAGATCAACAGCAGGTTCAATCTCTACATCATTGTTATTGCTAGGTTGAGCATCAACGTGAACATCATCACTAACATTATCACTAGGTTCACGTTCATTACCAGATTGTGTTTCAGCATCAGAAATAGAAATATCATTGGGATTCTCAGGTCTGTCAACAACAGGGTCACCAGAAGCATGCAAAGTCCTATCATTTTTCCTTTTCTTCTTCTTAGAAGAACTAGGTGCATCAACATTAATTCTCTGAGAATCTTGCTCAATTCTGTTAGGGTGGCCTTCAGGATACAAAGGTTCCTGAGTCATTTTACCCCCTCTAGTCACAACTCTAACAACATTTTCATTTTTCTTATTATTTAATTCATTGAGCAAATCATTTGGAGCTTTAAGTACTTGTTCTACTTGAGTGGTAACCATAGAAGCATGTTTACTAATAAGCTTAAGTTCACCTTTAAATCTAGACATATAATCACTCAAGTGTTCAATTAGATACGCATTGTGTTTCAATTGTCTACCAACATAAGCATTGAATTCTTCTTGTTTAACCATCAAATTATCAAACTCATCCAAGCATTGGCTAGTAGACTTATTACGAGGAATATCACCTTCATCAAATCTATAGAGAGAATTTACCTTTACTACCTGTGTCGGGTTATCAAGACCATCTATATCTTCCATAGGTGGTAAATTCTTAACATCTTCAGTTTTAGTACCTTTTTCTTTCATAGATTTCTTCGCCTCTTGCATACCTTCAGGACTGAGAAATAGAATACCCCTTTTCTTCAGAGTTGGCTTAGGAGTTGGTTCAGGAAGTGTCCAATCATTTTCATTACTCAACAAATTATTCAATAGGAATTCAACTTGTTCAACAGTTCTTTCCCCGAAAACACAACCAACACAACTATCCAGGTGGAATCTAGAAGCATCAGTTAGTCCATTATAAAAGATATCAAGTATTTCATTTTTCTTGAGAGCATGATTAGGCAAAGCATTGAGTAATCGGAGAAGCCTCCCCCAAGCTTGTGGGAGAATCTGTTCTTTGATTTGCACAAAATTATATACTTCCCTTAAGGCATCTTGTCTCTTATGAGCGGGGAAATATTTAGCAGAGAAGTAATAAATCATATCCTGGGAACTACGCACACAACCAGGATCAAGAGAATTAAACCATGTTTTAGCATCACCCTTTAATGAGAACGGAAATAATTTAAGGATGTAGTAATAGCAAGTTTTCTCATCATTAGTGAACAGGGTGCCTATATGATTTAATTTAGTAAGATGTGCCACAATAGTTTCATATTCATAGCCATAAAAAGGATCAGATTCAACCAAAGTAATTAACTCAGGATCGACAGAGAAATCATAATCCTTATCGTAAATACAGATAGATGAAGTAGCAAAAGCAGGGTCATATTTCATTCTAGCACTCAAAGATTTTTCTTTCAGCTTAGCTAACAGTTTCTTAAGATCATATCTATCATTGCAAGATAAAAAGTCTCCAGTGGTTTCTTCATCCATAACATAACCCTTAGGCACAACAGACAATTCATACCTAGGGGGAGAATCTTCATCATCACTTTCATCAATATTATCAGTTTCAATAATTTCATTCTATCTAACCCGAGCAAGTTGTTCATCAAGAAATTGACCTAGTGGCTCAGTATTATCAAGCATAGAAGTAGTTTCCTCATAAGCATCATGCATAGAAAAAGTGGCATCATCGATAACATGCGACATATCAGAATGAATAGAAGGTGTAGGTGTCGCAAATTTACTAATAATAGAAAGTGAATCAAGTGCAGAGCTAGATGGAAGTTCCTTACCTCCACTCATAGTTGAGGGATAAATCTTGGTTCTTTCATCTTTCAAGTTCCTCATAGTGATCAACAGATATAAATCCCAAGTGACTCAAAGAATAGAGCTGTGCTCCCCGGCAACGGCACCAGAAAATAGTCTTCATAACCCACAAGTATAGGGGATCGCAACAGTTTTCGAGGGTAGAGTATTCAACCCAAATTTATTGATTCGACTTAGAGAGTCTCCTATTTTATCACTTTCATATACTAGTGGGAATTTTTCATTATGGAACTTGGCTTGTATATTCCAATGATGGGCTTCCTCAAAATGCCCTAGGTCATCGTGAGCAAGCGAATTGGATGCACACCCACTTAGTTTTCTTTCTTGAGATTTCATACACTTATAGCTCTAGTGCATCCATTGCATGGCAATCCCTACTCACTCACCTTGATATCTATTGATGGGCATCTCCATAGCCCGTTGATACGCCTAGTTGATGTGAGACTATCTTCTCCACAACCACCATTCTATTCAACCGATAGTGCTATGACCATGGCTCATGCTCATGTAGTGCGTGAAGATTGAAAAAGTTTGATAACATCAAAAGTATGAAACAATTGCTTGGATTGTCATCGGGGTTGTACATGATTTAAATATTTTGTGTGATGAAGATAGAGCATAGCCAGACTATATGATTTTGTAGGGATAACTTTCTTTGGCCATGTTATTTTGAGAAGACATGAGTACTTTGTTAGTATGCTTGAAGTATTATTATTTTTATGTCAATATTATACTTTTGTCGTGAATCTATCGGATCTGAATATTCATGCCATAGTAAAGAAAATTGCATTGAAAATTATGTTAGATAGCATTCCACACAAAAAATTCTATTTTTATCATTTACCTACTCGAGGACAAGCAAGAATGAAGCTTGAGGATGCTGATACATCTCCAACGTATCTATAATTTTTGATTGTTCCATGTTATTATATTATATGTTTTGGATGTTTAATGGTCTTTAATATGCACTTTTATATTATTTTTGGGACTAACCTATTAATCGTAGGCCTAGTGCCAGTTGTTGTTTTTTTGCCTATTTTAGTGTTTCATAGAAAAGGAATATCAAACGGAATCCAAACGGAATGAAACCTTCGCAAGGATCTTTTTTTGTAACAAACGCAATCGAGGAGACTTGGAGTGGATGTCAAGGAAGCAACGAGGCGGCCACGAGGTAGGGCAGCTCGCCCCCCACCCTCGTGGGCCCCTCGTAGCTCCACCGACCTACTTCCTTCGCCTATATATACTCTTATACCCTAAAAACATCCAGGGGAGCCATGAAACCACTTTTCCACCGCCGCAACCTTCTGTACCCGTGAGATCCCATCTGGGGACCTTTTCCGGCGATCTGCCGGATGGGGATTCGATCACGGAGGGCTTCTACATCAACACCATAGCCTCTCCAATGATGTGTGAGTAGTTTACCACAGACCTTCGGGTCCATAGTTATTAGATAGATGGCTTCTTCTCTCTCTTTGGTTCTCCATACAAAGTTCTCCTTGATGTTCTTGGAGATATATTCGATGTAATTCTTTTTGCGGTGTGTTTGCCGAGATCCGATGAATTGTGGGTTTATGATTAATATTATCTATGAACATTATTTGATTCTTCTCTAAATTCTTATATGCATGATTTGATTGCAAGTCTCTTCGAATTAGCAGTTTGGTTTGGCCTACTAGATTGATGTTTCTTGCAATGGGAGAAGTGCTTAGCTTTGGGTTCAATCTTGCGGTGTCCTTTCCCAGTGATAGTAGGGGCGGCAAGGCACATATTGTCTTGTTGCAATCGAGGATAGAAAGATGGGGTTTATATCATATTTCTTGAGTTTATCCCTCTACATCATGTCATCTTGCCTAATGCGTTACTCTGTTCTTATAAACTTAATACTCTAGATGCATGCTGGATAGCGGTCGATGTGTGGAGTAATAGTAGTAGACGCAGAATCGTCTCGGTCTACTTGACACGGACGTGATGCCTATATTCATGATCATGCCTAGATATCATCATAACTATGCACTTTTCTATCAATTGCTCGGTAGTAATTTGTTCACCCACCGTAATTTATGCTATCTTGAGAGAAGCCACTAGTGAAACCTATGGCCCCCGGGTCTACTTTGCGCCATATAAGTTTTCGTTCTACAATTCTACTTTACTATTTATTTTCCAATCTATACAACAAAAATACCAAAAATATTTATCTTATTATCTTTATCAGATCTCACTTTTGCAAGTGGCTGTGAAGGGATTGACAACCCCTTTATCGCGTTGGTTGCATGGTTCTTATTTGTTTGTGAAGGTACTAGGCGACTTGCGTGTAGTCTCCTACTGGATTGGTACCTTGGTTCTCAAAAACTTAGGGAAATACTTACACTACTTTGCTACATCACCCTTTCCTCTTCAAGGGACAACCAACGCATGCTTAAGAGGTAGCAGGAGTCTTCTCCTGTTGCAACGCACGTGCATGTTTGCTAGTTGAGAATCAAACAAGAGAGAGGAAGCCAACTAGCTACTAACTACGAACCCAAAGGTCTACAAAGAACTACTCACTCATCATCAGAGAGGCACCAATGGAAGTGGTGAACCCCCTCTGTCATGGTGTCTAGATTGGATGCGGTGGTTCTGGACTCTACTGTGGCCGGAGTTGATTTTTGTCGACTCCCCTAGGGTTTCTGGAATATTGGGGTATTTATAGAGCAAAGAGGTGGTCCGGGGGCACCCGAGGTGGGCACAACCGACCAGGGCGTGCCCTGGTGGGTTGTGCTCCCCTCAGAGCACCCCCTAGGCGCTTCTCCACCCCATTGTATGTCTTTTGGTCCAAAAAAATTGGCAAGAAGTTTCACTGCATTTGGACTTCATTTGATATTGATTACATGCGATGTAAAAAACATGCAAAAATGGCGACTCGCACTTGGCACTATGGCGATAGGTTAGTTCCAAAAAATGATATAAAATGACTATAAAATGGTTATAAAACATCCAACGATGATAATATAACAGCATGCAACAATAAAAAATTATGGATACATTGGAGACGTATCAGCATCCCCAAGCTTAAATCCTTCTCATCCTGAGTAGGTAAATGATAAAAATAGAGTTTTTAATGTGGAATGTTGCCTAACATGTCATCTCATATTCTTTTCTTTATAGCATGGACATTTGGACTTTTATATTGTTCAAAGCAATAGTCTAGTTTTGACATATCAATAAGCAACCAAGTCTTTCAAAATATCGACAGTAAAATAAGCTATCCCTAGCCCATCATGCTCAATCATTGATCCATTCATGAAAGACAATCGCATATTAACTACACCCAATGCTCGATTGCGATCATAGTGCCCCCTAGTTGGTGCTTTTATAAGAGAGGATGGAGACTCAAATAAAAATAAAAATTGCATAATGTAAAAGAAAGGCCCGTCGTAGAGGGAAGTAGGGATTTGTAGAGGTGCCAGAGCTCAAAGCGAAAATTGAGAGATAAAAACATTTTGAGAGGCATACTTTTCCCACCAACGAAAACAACTTAGAGTTCCCAACACTTTCCATGCTAGATATATCATAGGCGGTTCCCAAACAGAAATTAAAGTTTATTCCTTTTTCCACCATACTTTCACTTTCCATGGCTAACTTATCCACGGGTGCCTTCCATACCAACACTTTCCAAGGAATTTATTATTTGAAAACATAAAGTAAATTCATTTTTCATTTCAGGACTGGGCATCCTTAATACATTTGCCTTACTCTCATGCAATGACAAGTGAATAAACACTCATCATGAAAATAAGACATCTAGCATGGAAAATATTAGCCACTCCTCACCGGCTCGTGAGCGGTACGAGCACACAAAAGAGAAATTTATTTTGAATATTAGAGATGGCACATACAAATTTTCTTAGAACGGCAAAAGAATACCGCAAATAGGTAGGTATAATGGACTCATATGGCAAAACTGGTTTAAAGGATTTTGGATGCACAAGTAGTGATCATACTTAGTGCAAAATGAAGGCTAGCAAAAGATTGAGAAGCGACTAACCAAGAAATGAATAATCTCATAAGAGAGCATTGAGCATAATTAACACTGAATAATGCACCACAAGTAGGATGTAATATCATTGCACAACTATTGACTTTCGTGCTTGCATAGGGAATCACAAACCTTAACACCAATATTCTTACTAAAGCATAATTACTCATCAACATGACTCACATATCACATCATCATATCTCAAAACTATTACAAAGAATAAAGTTTATTTTACCCAATGAACTTCATGAAAGTTTTTATTATATCCTTCTTGGATATCTACCACTTTGGAACTAATTTTCATGTGTTGCTTTTGATATGCTCAAACAAATATAAGTGAAGATCATGAGCATAAAATTTCTTCTCTCAAATTAATTTAAGTGAAGCAAGAGAGAATTTCTTGAAAATTTTACTAAATCTCAAATAAATCTAAGTGAAGCAAGAGAGCATTTATTCAAAAATAGTAAAGCACACCATGCTCAAAAAGATATAAGTGAAGCACTAGAGCAAGTCTATAGCTCAAAAAAATTAAGTGAAGCATAGACAGCAATTATAACAAGTCATGGCATAATTTTGGCTCTCTCAAATAGTTGTGTCTAGCAAGGGATCAAGACTAAAAAACAAGGCAAAACAAGCAAAGACTCATATCATACAAGACGCTCCAAGAAAAACACATAGTATGTGACGAATAAAAATATAGCTTCGAGTAAAATACCAACGGTTGTTAGAAGAAAGAGGGGATGCCACTCGAGGCATCCCCAAGCTTAGTTTCCTGCTTCTCTTTGAATAATAGTGGGGGATGCCATGGGCATCCGCAAGCTTAGGCTCTTCTTACTCCTTATTCCTTCATCCATCGTAAGTTAACCCAAAACTTGAAAACTTCAATCACACAAAACTCAACAAAACCTTCGTGAGATCCATTAGTATAAGAAAGCAAAACACTATTATAAGTGATGTAGAAAACCAATTAATATTTTATTCTTGCATTATATCTATTGTATTACAACTTTTCTATGGAAAAAACTCATCAAAGAAAACCATAGAATCATCAAAACAAGCACACAACGCAAAGAAAACAGAATCTGTCAAAAATTGAAGAGTCTATAGCAATCTGGATATTTCAAATACTTCTGTAACTCCAAAAACCCTGAAAAATTAGGAAGACCTAGGTAATTTTTATATTAATCTACTGCAAAAATAATTGGTATTTTTTCTCTCTTTGGTTAAAAATTAAATTATTTTCGCCAGTGTAAAAGTTTCTCTTTTTTCAGCAAGATCAAACAACTATCACCCAAGAAGATCCTAAAGGCTTTACTTGGCACAAACACTAATTAAAACAGAAAAACATAATCATAATAGTAGCATAATTTTTCTAACACTCAAGAACAGAAAGCAAAAAAGCAAAAATAAGTTTTATTCATTGGGTTGCCTCCCAACAAGCGCTATTGTTTTACACCCTTAGCTAGGCATAAAGCAAGGACCTAAGTTTTGTCATCTTTGTTTCGAGATCCATGAGATGCCCTCATGATTGATTCATATGGTGGCCTAATTTTTGTTCTAGGGAAGTGTTCCATAGCCTTCCTTAGTGGAAATAGAAACTTAATATTTCCTTCTTTCATATCAATCACGACATCGATAGTGTGTAAAAACGGTCTACGAAGAATAATGGGACAAGATGGATTGCAATCAATATCAAGAACAATAAAATCTATGGGAACATAATTCCTATTTGCAAGAATAATAACATCATTAATTCTTCCCATATTTTTAGTAGTAGAATCCACCAAGTGCAAATTTAAAGAACATTGTTCAATGTCGGTAAGACCAAGCACACCACATAAAGATTTCGGAATTGTAGATACACTAGCACCCAAGTCAGACAAAGCAAAACACTCATAATTTTTAATCTTGACTTTGATAGTAGGTTTTCATTCATCATGCAATTTTCTAGGAATTGAAACTTCTAATTCCAACTTTTCTTCTAAAGCTTTCATCACATCATCAACAATATGTTTAGTAAAAGCTTTATTTTGTTCATAAGCATGGCGTGAATTTATCATGGATTGCAACAAAGAAATACAATCAATCAAGGAGAAACTATCATAATTAAAGTCTTTGTAATCCAAAAGAGTGGGTACATCACTAGTTAAAGTTTTGACCTCTTCAAACGCACTTTTATCAATTTTCTCAACAAGATTTTCACCCTCTGAATTATCGGACGCCTTCTAACTAAAGTTGACCCTTCTCGACTCCCTTTTTCATCAATAGAAGAAATACCAATCATTTTAAGATCTTCATTACTTTTATGAAAGCAATCACTAGAAAACGCTTTTTCTAAGAATTCTCTTTTAGCTCTAAGCATAGCGGTTCTTTTCTTAATTTCATCCATAGAAACATAAAGAGCTTTAATTGATTCCTCAACTTTAGGCACAAAATTTTTCTTCTTGAGATTTTCTACATCATGAGAAATTCTATCAGCACTTCTAGACAAATCATCAATCTTATTCAACTTTTCTTCTATGGTAGTGTTGAAAACTTTTTGAGTATTGATTCTTTAATATTATTCTCATGATCAGAGGTGTTCCTATTATTATTATAAGATTGATTGCATTAGGAATTACCATAATTATTCGAGGAATTACTAGGAAAAGGCCTAGGATTACGATTACCTCTATAAGCATTGTTGTTGAAATTATTTTGCAAGATAAAATTCACATCTACGGCATCACTATTTTTCTCAATCAAAGTAGACAAAGGCATATCATTGAAATCAATAGGAGCACTTCTACTAGCAACAAATTTCATAAGAGCATCAACTTTTTCACTCAAAGAAGAAATATCTTCAATCGAAATAACTTTTTTACTAGGAGGAGCTCTTTTGGTATGCCATTGTGAATAATTTGCCATAATATTATCAAGAAATTTGGTGGATTCACCCAAAGTAATTTCCATAAAAGTCCCACCCGCGACGTAATCTAAAAGATTACTAGAAACAAAATTCGACCCCCCATAAAATTTTTGTACGATCATCCAAAGATTTAACCCATGAGTTGGGCAATTCCTTAACATCATTTTCATCCTTTCCCAAGATTATGCAACATGCTCATGTTCAAGTTGCTTGAAATTCATGATATAGGTTCTAAGGGAAATAATTTCCGTGGGCGGAAAATACTTAGTGATAAAAGCATCTTTGCACTTATTCCAAGAATCGATACTATTACTAGGCAAAGAAGAGAACCAATTTTTTGCAGAATCACGCAAAGAAAACAGAAATAATTTCATCTTCACAACATCATTATCCACATATTTTTTATTTTGCATATTGCATAATTCTATGAAGGTATTAAGATGGGACACAGCATCCTCATTAGGAGTACCTAAAAAGTGATCTTTCATAACAAGATTCAGCAAAGCAATATTAATATCACAAGTTCCACACTAGTGGCGGGAGCAATCGGAGTGCCAATAAAATCATTGTTGTTGGTATTTGAGAAATCACACAACTTGGTGTTCTCTTGAGCCATTGTGACTACGCAACAAGATTGAACTCAAAAACAGATCCTGTAAGAAAACGGCGAACGAAAAAGAGGGCAAATAAAAGGACAATTTTTTGTGAAGTGGGGGAGAGGAAAACGAGAGGCAAAAGGAAAATAATGTAAATTGCAAGGAGATGAGATTTGTGATTAGGAACCTGGTAGATGTAGATGATCCTCCCCGGCAACGGCGCCGGAAATTCCTTTTGATGCGGCTTGAAGCTACATCGGTATTTCCCCAAAGAGGAAGGGATGATGCAGCACAACGACGGTAGGTATTTCCCTCGGTGATGAAACCAAGATTATCAAACCAGTAGGACAACCAAGCAACACTACATAAAAAGCACATGCGCACAAATAAAAAATACTCGCAACCCCGACGTGTTAAAGGCGTTGTCAATCCCTTTCGGGTAACGGTGCCACAAATTGGCAAACAGACAAGAGAGAGTTGTAAACTGATAGATCAAATCCCAAATAAAATAAATTGCAGTAAGCTATTTTTGTATTTTTGGTTTAATAGATCGGAAAATAAAAGGCAAACAAAATAGATCGCAAAGGCAAATAATTTGAGAAAGGGACCCGGAGGGCCGTAGGTTTCACTAGTGGCTTCTCTCGGGAAAAATAGCAAACAGTGGGTAAACAAATTATTGTTGGGCAATTGATAGAACTTCAAATACTCATGATGACATCCATGCAATGATCATTACATAGGCATCATGTCCAAGATTAGTAGTCCGACTCCTGCCTGCATCTACTACTATTACTCCAGACATCGACTGCTATCCAGCATGCATCTAGTATATTAAGTTCATGGAGAAATGGAGTAATGCAATAAGAATGATGACATGATGTAGACAAGATCTATTTATGTAGAAATAGATCCCATCGTTTTATCCTTAGTAGCAATGATACATACGTGTTGGTTCCCCTTCTGTCACTGGGATCAAGCACCATAAGATCGAACCCACTACAAAGCACCTCTTCCCATTGCAACATAAATAGATCAAGTTGGCCAAACAAAACCCAAATATTGAAGAATAAATATGAGGCTATCAGTAATCATGCATATAAGAGATCAAAGAAACTCAAATAACTTTCATGGATAAAAAGAGATAGATCTGATCATAAACTCAAAGTTAGTCAGATCCCAACAAACACACCACAAAAGAATTACATCATATGGATCTCCAAGAGACCATTGTATTGAGAATCAAACAAGACAGAGGAAGCCATCTGGATACTAACTATGGACCCGAAGGTCTACAAAGAAGTACCCATGCATCATCTGAGAGGCACCAATGGAAGTGGTGAACCCCTCCGTGATGGTGTCTAGATTAGATCTGGTGGTTCTGGACTCTGCAGCATTTGGAATTGATTTTCGTGGACTCCCCTAGGGTTTCTGGAATATTGGGGTATTTATAGAGCAAAGAGGTGGTCCGAGGGGCACCCGAGGTGGGCACAACCCACCAGGGCGCGCCTGGGCCCCCAGGCATGCCCTGGTGGATTGTGCTCCCCTTGGAGCACCCCCAGGCGTTTCTTCGGCCCATTGGATATATTCAGGCCCAAAAAAGCCACAAAAAGTTTCGCTGCGTTTGGACTACATTTGATTTTGATTACCTGCGATGTAAAAAACATGCAAAAATAGCAGCTGGCACTTGGCACTATGTCAATAGTTTAGTACCAAAAAATGATACAAATGACTATAAAATGATTATAAAACATCCAAGGATGATAATATAACAATATGGATCAATAAAAAATTACAGATACGTAGGAGATGTATCACAAGGCATGCAAGGAGATAAAATCTTGCAAGACCAAAGTAATCAAGAACTAGGAGTCCATTTGTATTATACATTCAAAAGATCATGCTAATGGTGAGGGTGCAAAGATAGGTGCTAAGATTGCTATAGAGCCATTAGATGAACCGATTGAAGTCTCTCCAGTACTAGCGCCAAAGAGGCAGCGAACAGGTGATGCTATTCTTTGCATGCTTGGAGATATGAAGGACTTAGTTGATGCTTTGAAGACAACTGAGCCCATTCCACTACCAAAGGTTAACACTCCAGCTATAATTCTTGATGCACTGAATTTTATACCAAATTTAGCCAAGCAAGACATGCTTCGATGCTATGGGAAGTTGGTACTCAATGGTCGCTTGTTTCAAGCTCTAGAGGAGCTGCCCGTCACCGTGAGGAAGACGTGGCTGTTAATGTTTCCTTGAAGATTTATAATTTCCTGATATGTGTGTATTCTTTTATGTCTTGTTCAACATCGAGCTATCTATTTGATGTCCTATTTTAACTTGAAACTATATATGAACTACTGCCACGCACTACTTATGTCAAGCATTTGAAGCTATCTATTTAAATCGTTGTGATTTATGTCATGTAGGAGAGTATGTGTTGTTTGTTTTATTGTTTCAAATTTGTGTTATGTTATCGTAAGAAAATATTGTTGCCATTGTATGACCATTTGCATTTTTCTGATGCATTTCAAGAATATTTATTTGTTTTCATTGCTAAATATTTATTCGTAGTCAGATTTCCTTTTGAGTCATGTAGAACAAGGTATAACCTGGTAATGTAGCTATGTAATTCCAAAGTTTGTCATCCAAACAAGATTCGGTATTGAAATCTTGGAGGCATTTCAAGGGCCAATTCACTTGATAGACAAACAGGTGAATTAGTATTCGTTTCATTTCAGTTTCCTCACTAATTTGAAATTCTGACCAATTCAATACGGAGCTCTCCAATGGAGACATCCAAACGAAGCATTATGAATATTGGAGTCAACTTAGTGTCTGCTTCCCCATTGTATTGAATGGGATGCCATTGCACTATACATGCTTGCTTACAATTTTAGAAATTTATTTCCTGCGGGTTAAGATCTGAGGCCACGAAAAAAGAGCCATCACCAGGTATATTTTCGGTCCCTGCGCCTCTGGCTACCTTCTTGGCACTGAGAGGGAGGTATCCTCTAGACTTTTTGATCTCGTCGGCATCTAGTGTTGGTCGTGGTGTTTTACAACTAAAAGTATTGTGATTCTTTTTGGTGGTGCCATGGAGTCAGGCGGGTTTGCGTCCTCGCAGGGCCAATTATTTGATAAAGGATAGATCTTGTCTTAAAATGAAGTGTCAAGAGGATACAAGCACAACGAGCATACATGCGACCTATGTGTGACTAATATCCATACAACCAACACTAATGCACGCACACAAAGAATCACACGAACCAAGAGCAAACTCATACAAGTCTAAAGCTATGCCTATGCATGAAAAAGAAAAAGGAAAAGCAAAGTGATTTGAACAATGATTGAAAAACTACCACAACGACCATGTGCACCAACTATCTTATGACATTAGAAAGATAATGATAAAGGTTTCATAGTAGCGACACCTCTAGGAAGTCACTGGATCCCACACGAAAGGCCCAAGCCGGGGTTTCACCTTGAAGATGAAGTCCAAGAAAATCCAAGCAATACCTTCAACAAAAAATGATGAAAAATCATCACCATCTCTAGGTAGCCAACAACTGTCAGATCTATGGTTTTTGCCCTAAAGATCAATACCTAGTACTTGACAAGTACCACCAAATCGAAAACATCTTGTGGTATTGCATCCACTTTCTGTGATCCCAGCAGCTACATGTCTATATCGGTTTCGATGTGAGAAGTCATGCAAGTGAAGATCATGCTCGCAGAAGCAGACAGTCCAGCCACGAAAAAAGTTAAATACCGACAAAGGCTCTGAATGGCCAAGGTCATCATTTCACACCCAACAACGATTGACGAGGGAGGAAGGTGTGCCACAAAAATCCTAATTTGGGATGTTTTGGCAGCCCGCACATTTATTTCGGACCGTTGTCCTCGATTATGCTGGTAGAATCAGCAGGCTAACATACTCGACGTTGTTCTTGTCGGTGTTTTGGGAACGGGGGTCCCCAGACTTTCTTGCTTGTGGCCAATAGTGTGGCTTTGCTGGCAGGCCTGTATGGCCCATCTTTACCAACAAGGAATCAAGACCCTCGCGAGGGGCCAAGCCTCGCGAGGTGGACGACACGAGACCTCCTCAGGAGTGGCCTCACCAGGCTGGCTCGTGAGGGGCGGAGAGTTCAAGACCGGGCAAACCTCGCGAGGTTCTCGTGACGTAAGCCATGAAATGGAGACCAGTTGGGCGCCAGGTAGGCGCCAGCGCGCGCAACGTCCTTGTTTCCTCTTTGGTGCTAAGGGGGCAAGCGCAGGAGCGGAGTACCGAGGCATATTGCTGCAACGAGACCAAGAATAGAAGGACGTCAAGAGGAAGGTCACCATGGAGCCCAAGACGGCGTCACCACCAGTGCCTTTGGCAGACGAACACTGCTTTTGTCAGGATAGCTTGTACTAGTTGTCCCCTTTCAAATTGGCCGTTGTTGGCTCCCTTCCCGCTCAATATTCGGGGAGAGGACCAAGGCCACTATAAATAGGACTAGCCACCACTGTAGCTAGGGTGGGGAGAGATCGGAGATTGGAGCCATCACATCCTTGGCAGCACACCCACCAAGCATAAGAACACCTCAACCTCAGGAGGCTGTTCTTCCCCTCGTACTGTTCATCCTCAGCCCAAGAGGCAATCCACCACCACACTGGAGTAGGGTATTACACCACAACGGTGGCCCAAACCAGTAAAGATCATGTGTCCTTTGTGTTTCGAGTTCGTCGAGTTAGTTCGTGAGATCTTAGCTAAGTTAGGACGTGGATTGATAGGGGGAGATCTTCGCGCGCACCCCAGTGTTCGAACCTTAAGGGTTTTGCCGGAACCTATGATCTGACATTTGGCACGCCAGGTAGGGGTGTGCCAGAGTCTTCCTTTCGTCGGCTCGCGCTCCACCATCTCCACGCCCGCTCCCCATGGCAGGCGCCCCTCCAGCTGGATCCACTGGTGCCAACGGCGACGCTCGGGGGCTCCGAGCCCTTGCCCCCGCCTTGTGGCAGGTGCAGTGGCCACCCAAGTTCAAGACGGAGATGCCGCCGTGCTACGACGGTGCGTCGGACACATCGGCTTTCCTGCTAGCATACGAGGAGGCCGTCCCAGAAGCCGGGGGCGACGACAAGATCATGGCCAACTGGTTCCCAATGGCCCTTGTGTGTGCGCCGCGCGCTTGGCTCCTCCACTCACCTGGGAGGAGCTGCGCAGCCTCTTCGTCACTCGCTTCGGGGAACCGGTGGCCCCCATCATCACAACTCTTCTCGGTGGTTCGCAGGCACCACCCTCAGATCGACACGTCAAGTCGTACCTTCGCCAGATCAGCGTCGCTTCCAAGCGCCCGGGGGCTCGACCCGTCTGGGCCGCGCCTCAGGCAAACCTCACGTTCGGCTCGGAGGACCATCCCGCCTTCACCGTCGGTTCGGGTGTGCTCCCGATGCTGTGTGCACCCACCATCTGCCACGTATCCATCACCAAGATGCGCGTCGACGGTGGCGCCGGCCTCAATGTGCTCTCCGTCGAGGCCTTTAGGCTGCTTCATGTACCGTTCGAGCGGCTCCGCCCCAGCAAGCCCTTCTCAGGAGTTGGCGGAGGCCCCGCCTGCTCCCTGGGGCAGATCCGCCTCCCCGTGACCTTCGGCATGCGCGAAAACTACCGCACCGAGCTCATCGACTTTGACATCGCCCGGATTGGCCTCCCATACAATGCCATCCTCAGGTACCCAGCTCTGGCCTAGTTCATGGCAGCAACCCATCCTGCTTACAATCTCATGAAGATGCCAGGGAGCCAGGGTGTCCTCACCATCAAGGGGGACGCCAAGGAGGCCCTGGTGG